>NC_052473.1:12562202-12752502 GCF_009730915.1 Dioscorea cayenensis subsp. rotundata
GGATATCTCTAATTAAGGTCAATACTCAACTAGCTATAACCCTAATGGTTGGAGGGGTACGAAATACCCGAAGGTCATGGTGTATTCATACATGAATCCCTTCTAAGGCAAGTGCGTCTAATACTAGGGCAATGGTAATGCAACCTAGTATAACCTAAAAATTGATACACAGAGTTCTCATGCATATCAATACATCAAAGATCACAAGGCTTAAACAACAAATCACACAAATGGCATAAATGTAAACTAAAGCATCCATACAAGCAAGTTCATCCCAAGGTCCACCGGATGTCCCTGTGACCTTGGAAGTCTAGTTCAACATAAATCATAGAGAGATCTCAAGATACAAAATGAGTTTAAGCAAAACCAAAGAAAGATTCCGTTAGATACGTCAACTAGAAGGTGGTGATAAGAATTTTTCAAATCCGCGCAGGTAAGCTCCTTGATGTTCTTCCCTGAGTGTAACCTTTTTCTCCCTTTGATTTGCCCCTCAGATCCGCCTTCTCCCATAGCCTTGAAGCTCTAGAAGACGATGGTGGAGAAAGGGTGGCCAAAGCCACCATGGATGATGGCCTAACCCCCTTTTAAAGATCATTGTCCGGTTTGCTTGTGGGTTACTTCACGGCCAATATATTGGCCGTGACAATGCTCAAAAAACTAGGCCGAAAAATTCCAATAAGTTGCTACAATACTTCTGCTCTCTGAATTACTTACGGTCGTCTCATGGCTGTAAGGTTGCCTGTAATTATTCCCAAACTTAGAATTTTCACAAAGTCTTCATGCTTCAGGCCACTATAGTGCTGGGGCCCTATAACGCCATTTTTGGTGTCGATTTCTTTTCAAATCACATCGTTGAGCTCACCTAGGCTTCTTTTATGCCTATAACATGAAATTAACCAATTAAGCAAGAAAAAGGCATTGATTCATCAATAAAATACATGATTCATACACAATAAATATGTATAAAAATATATACATTTAGGCATTTATTAGCCTTGGTGAACACAACGAGCCCTAAAACGACCATTGCCAACACTTAGAAATTTTTTAGCCACAACCGAGTTGACAACGACCCCATAACAAGCTAAGAATGGCTGTGGTGCCTCGAAGAGATTGAACACATGAACAACGATAATTGTTTAAACATTGTTAACCCCATTATGGGGAGATATAGGGTCACCGATTTCGGACTCTTGGCCTTTCTCACTCAAAACTCTCTTTCCTTTCTGTCACTTCATCGAAGGCCTTTCCTTGATCTTTTGCTTAGTGATTTCGAGGAGCTTAGGCTTGTTTTTGCTTAATTTAGCATGATTCATACACAACAAATATGTATAAAATATATACATTTAGGCATTTATCAGCCGTCGTGGTGAACATAACGAGCCCTAAAACGGCCATCGCCAACAGTTAGAAATTTTTTAGCCCCAACCGAGTTGACAACGGTCCCATAACAAGCTTAGAATGGCCGTGGTACCTCAAAGAGATTGAACACATGACAACGACCATTGTTTAAACATTGTTAACCCCGTAATGGGGAGATATAGGATCACCGATGGCGGACTCTTGGCCTTTCTCACTCAAAACTCATTTTCCTCTCTGCCACTTCACTAGAGGCCCTTTCCTTGATCTTTATTTAGTGATTTCGAAGAGATTTGGCTTTGTTTTTTTGCTTAATTTAGCACCACATCCACATAATTCTCACCACGGAAAACTCTATCTCTTTTGGCCAATTCTGTAAGAAGTCTTTCTAACCTATTAAATTATGATTTTCTAATGTTTACTGGCATGAAATTGTTTAATTATGCTTGGTGAATGTTTTTATGTAAATTCCAAATGAAATAGGCCAATGTATAGAAATATTTCACAATGGTTGGGCATCACAATGGTCGTTCCCCAATGAACAACGGCCGTTGTGATGACCGTTGTGTTCAAACACTAAACATGGCAAAGATGAGCCACAATAGGTGTTGCCTGCCTGATATTGGACCATTATGAGATTTTTCCTATTCATCTCACCCCAGCAACACCTAGAAATGAGAGGAAAACTTGTTGTCAGTTGGTCATTGCTCCACTTGAGGACACCATGAACGCACAATGGGTATTGTATGCCCATGCTGGCCCTAGCGAAGTGCATAGTGAAGCTACTGAGTCACACAATGGGACATTGTGTACCCATTGTAACAATATAGAGAAACATTACGCCCTTGGTAATGGGATTTGTGAGACTGTTATGATCATATAACGGCCGTGATGTGCCCATTGTGAACCCATTGTCCCTTCCTCCATTTGTATTTTCTATAGTCTATTAATTGATTTTTTATATTCTTTCTTCATTGCAGGTTATGGGTTAAAAGAGACTTGCTAGTGGTACACAAGTATAGGCTGAGAAGAAGAAAAAGAGGACCGAGTTATGTTTTCAGTCATCAGTATAGCGATTCAGGGACCCTGAGAGCATAGAGTCCGCTATAGGAGGCTTGTTGATTAGAGATTTGTTAAGGGTCAGGTCATCGACTGGCAGAGTCTTGAGTGCATAGGTCTCATCAATGAGGTAAAGACCTGATTTCTGTACAGGGTTGGGAGCAATTCTTTGCCATTCAAGAGCTAACTTTCTAAGAATTGACATTAGAGGTGATGAGTTCGTTCAAGCTGGATAGGACGATTATCAGTCTCATCCACCATGAGACTATCAGCTTCCAGATGTTTAGGGATGGAGTACTTGATATCATACACGGAGTTCTCCATGGCGATGTGGCTCATCGACGTGGAGTACATTCACACCGAGTCATACTCCCAACTCCATGTTGACCTACCGGTCCACTGAGTGCTGATCAGGTCTAGACCTAGACACTTCGAGACTGTGAGACATGTCTGTGGGACCTCAAAAGCGTCTGTCCTGGGATGTCCTGCTTTTAGGTATCTCCACACCATCGTATCTCGATGTTGACTAGGGAGAGAGACCGCACGGGGATCGTGAACCTCCGTGACTTATACTTTTTGTGGAGCATAGTATCTTGTTAGCCGATTCACATAAGTCACCTTCTAGCCTGCTAGTTGAGTCATTTAGTCTTAGGGACACGGCGTGGTAACCATATTCCTTGGTCCTTACATCACTAGGCTTGCATGTGGCTTGGTTTGATTGATTGCTACTCAAGCATGCACCGTGTAGGGGCATGCAGCCACTCCGAATCACAACACTCTGGCCCATGTGCATGATTGAGTGGTGGGATACACCCTATGGGGTGTAGTACCTGGTGGTCCATGAGTCTGACTCTGAGTCTTTGGACGATGAGGAGTCTCTTCTAGAGACCATCACCACCGTAGTTCCCCTGATCTAAACTCTAGCTCCTACTGCTAATGTTGCTCCTTCTCCTCCTATAACTGCTGCACCAACTACATCAGCTCCATCAGCTTTTGAGGAGTGCTTGACCCTTCTCGAGGAGAGTTAAGTGAGGATCAAGGGTTTACTATGACAGATCTTGGCGCATCTACAGCGTCAGGACCCCTCAACCACTCCGGGGCCTACATCATCCATCATCACAGTTCTAGTGGCCTTGGAGTCTCCTCCATCTTCACCGATATCACTAGTACTTCATCGATCATATACCACTTTGTACTTTTATATTTCAGTACATTGTGCATTTTATCACAACAAGGGATACTTACTCTGCTGCTTTTGTACTTTTCTGATATTAGTGGATTTTATTTTACAATAGTATATAATTTTGTTTGCGGTGTATTTAACTATTCCAATTATGTCTCATCAAGGTTTGAGGTGATTGGGTGCTATTCTGGGCCGCACAATTTGTTCCTTAGATAAGGGTAATTTCATTGCCCTGGTCGGCCAAACTAAGAAATAAGCAGAGTACTAGTGACCATACACTCTTTTAATTTCTTTTCTTACTATATATCACTACACTTGTACATGCACACGTACATTGGGGACAATGTACATCTTTAAGTGTGGGGAGAGAGTGTAGGTTTGCTTTTTCTTTGCACATTATTGAGAATTTCATCAAGTCGAATACAAAGTGTATGCCTTAGTGGGAGGGATGGCTGCCTCCTGGGAAGTGTGAAAGCTACTAACTATGGGGAAAAAAGAGAATAGAAAAAAATAGAAAAAAAGGATAATCATGTATAAAACAAAAATATGAAAAGTGTAAGACCGAGACTAAAGAAAGCCTCAAAATGTTTCTTTACACAATCTAGACCATAAGATAGTGGACCAGGAGACCGACATTTTGGAAAGTACATTTTGTCGTTGAGTAGACTATTTTTTGTAGAGGAATAATCATGCTACCTGGCATTTGATTGTTCCCCCATACTACTGAAACTCTATACTTACTTGCCCGAGATCAAACACTTATCATGTATTCAATTTTTATCAGTTTTATTTGCTTGAGAACAAGCAAACACTTAAGTGTGGGGATATTTTACAAGTGCTAAATTGGTCTTATTTTCTATATCATTTACACTACATTTAGCATGAAATTATACTTGTTTAGCATCTCATTAGTATGAAATTTCATTCTTTTATTCACAATGACCTTTATTTCTATTTTAGGAAGAAAGAAGGTAATTTGAAGATGTTTTGAAGCAAAATGAAGCAAGTTTCTAAATCATGGCTGCACCACGACTTACAATGGGAGTTCTGGCAACACACAATGCCCGTTGTCTACATCTACCACTACCGTAATTAAGCCATGGTAGCATGAGCTCACTGGTTGCAACATAGAAGCCATAACGGCCTCAAAAAGGCCGTTGTGAAGTATATAATGGCAGTTATCAAGACACATAATGCCTAAAGACCGTGCTAGGATGCGAGTTGGAGCCCAAGCAACAACTTAGTCACAATGGGCATCATAATGCCAGTCATTAGGCCGTGGCGGAACCGATTACTATAAATACCCCATTCTCCTCTAAATTTGAGGAGGCCCTTTTGCCGAAGAAGCTAAGGTGGCTAGATTTCTGGAGATCTGAGTAGTGGAAGACGGTGTTTCTTCCATATTCCAAAGGATTATGGCGGATTTCTTAAGAGTGCATCCAGGAGCATCATCAGAGAAGATCATGTGTGATAAGCATCTTTAAAGATCATTATCAGATGAGCATGAGTGACACACATCATCGGACAACCTTGGGATCCTATAATCCCTATCTTCTAAGAACTATTGGAGGAAGTTAGTCTAGGAATACATTAGACCCTTATTTATTCTTTATTTGGTCTTATGATTTTTTTGTGCTTTAATGCTTTACTTGTTATAATCCATAATATCATAATTTGATATGAATCTTGATTGATTATCATTGCATGTTCTTAATTAGTTTTTACATGTTGATGTGCATGAGGAGGATATGCTCCTATATTAATAACACCCATTCCATGATAGATCCATGCATGTTCTAAGAGGTTAGACATAGCTAGGTTTCTAGATTAGGGATTGAATGTCCCTTACGCTTATGGTCTAATTGGTCTCTTCTCATGGGATCCCATACTTAAGGCAAACATAGGAGGCTAGGGTAGAAGAGATTCCATCTTTAAGTTCATAGTGATTTAGACCTACTCACCATGGTAGTGGGGCTAGTAGGCCTTTGAATTCCCGGGTTCGAACTTAGAACTCAATTAACACTTGACACCTATCATAATTAATAATCGAGATACTTGTAGTACATACTCCCAACTCCTTCTAAGTGTGCTTAACATCGTCTCCAATTGTATTGTTTAATGGTGTTGTACAAGCAAACTCAAGTAAGAGCATAACGATTAGGCTATTGATTATGTTCAAAGGAAGTAATAGGAGCCTTTTACCGTTCCTGGGGAAATACGACCTTCATTCTCACCCATGAGTTATTACTTGATGACCGGTATACATGCGGTAGAATGGATCGATTGTAATATTAAGTACATACTTGAAAGCTTATATTTGCATAATTTACACACTCATAGCTCATTCGTCAGTAATCCACCTATAATTTTCATATTTATGTTTGTTAGAGAATTGTGGAGATGGTTAGGGTTTTGAAGGGAGAGCCAAATGCCATCAATCAAGGGAAAATTGAAGCTTCCCTTGAAGTCTGGATGTGAGCCTTTGATGAATTAGCCTTCTTCATCCTTGGATTCCATTGCAACCATTGAGAGGAGATTGAGGGAGTTTTCATTATGATTTCTTTCTTGTCTTTACTCTTCTATTATATTTTGTTATTACTAAACAGTAGAGGCTAAACCATCGTTCAGTGCCTCAAGGAATGAATCTCAATAGTTATTCTATTTGATTTCCTTATTTTAACATATTGGCTAGAGTATTCTTATCAATCGTCTATAGTGCTTTATACTTGTAGTTTACACTGTGAGAAAGCTTTTTGCATATTAATTTGGTGTGATGATGATTGAGAAATCCATCATGTAAGGTCACACATAATAGGTAGGGATTGAGTGCTCTCTTAGAGCTAGGGTGTATGTTGTTGAACTCCTCGGAAGTTGAGTGTGCTACTAAATATCGTAAAATTATATAAAACAATCTGATGCATGAGGAAGCAAGAATAAAATTGTGATATCAACTAATTTATTTGATGAACACACTAATTTAATTAAAAGAGGTCTAGAAAATTACCAATAGATGTTACAAACCTTTTCCTTTGATGTGTCAAATTTGGCCCTCGGATTGTTGTATAGATACTATCACGGGACGAAGGTCCCATGCCTCTAGATCACACATCGAGATTTAGAAATAGTCTCCTCTACTTCTCAAAATAGCTACTAGGGTTAGAATGGGAGAAAGATTTGGGTATTTATCTCATAAGAGAATCAATTGATGGTCTAAAGAGGAGTCATATTAATAGAAACTTCATAAAACATGAAAAATATTATCTGTGTTTTTTCTTTGATGAGTGCCATTATTCTAAAAAAATAAAAAACAGGCCCTAAAAAATGGGAACATTTTAGGCCATGTTTTACACGAAATTTTCTAATCACTTTGGATGTGGCCATGCTTTTCATAACACGGGGATTTTTTATTAACATAATAACCTTGGTATATAAACACAGCTTAAGAACATATGTGTGTTTGTGTTTTGTGAGAGAATGTATTAAAAAATTTTAAGAAACATGAGTGATGAGACATGTAATATGATACCCTTTGGTCGTAAGTGCATGGGTCATCAAGTAACAAATCCCCCATGTGTGAGTGCGAGAGAATGTTATCCCTAGGGTCCCAAGAAGTACTATTACTTTCTCTTTGTGTCACTATAAAGTCTATTGATTAAGAGAACGTTGTCCTAATTGCAACTAATGAAAACAATGAAAAGATTGCCATCGAATGATTCAAATTAAGAAGAAGTCTCTATGAATAAAATAGGCCTCGAGTACAAATCATCTTGAGAGTTCTAACAATGGAAGGATGATAATGAAATAAGATAGTTGTTGGTAATTCTTGGACCACAAGATTCTAATGTTGATTACCAAGAAAACCTTCAATGAGTAATCCTAATCCTATACCAGTACCAGCTCTTGGTTGCCCCTACTATTGTAAGGAGCATAATGAATGCCAATTCTAGGGCTTAAACCCTAGTGCGGAAGGCCATCTCCACGTGTTACCTTGGTGTGTAGATACAATGAATTTCTCATTAATCTAAGCATGACCTAGTACATGTAAACATCCCGTTCTACATATACAATTCGATGTTAACCTACCGAATCTATCCGTTGTAGATTAAATATGAACCATTAAGGATTAAATCCAAAGAACAAAGAAACATCCATTAATAGAGTAAATAATCATCCATACAAAGTTTTTCTTTCCAAGGTTCGCCGAAGCCCTGTGTGCTTGGGAGATTCATTCGACATGATAAA
Source organism: Dioscorea cayenensis subsp. rotundata (assembly GCF_009730915.1). Taxonomy (NCBI): domain Eukaryota; kingdom Viridiplantae; phylum Streptophyta; class Magnoliopsida; order Dioscoreales; family Dioscoreaceae; genus Dioscorea; species Dioscorea cayenensis. Next base: position 12,570,046 of record NC_052473.1, read on the forward strand.
AGGAGAATCACAAAATCATTGTAAGTGTGATGAGTACATATTAGACACAATTTATGTATAGTTTGCATGCACTTAACTTGTCTTCTTGCATGATTTTCTATATTTTAGTGCTACTTTGTGTATTTTCTGTGCATTAATGAACATGAAGACAAGTTTCATGTCCAATAAAAGAAGAATATGTGAGAATTGGAGCTAAACAAGGTGGAAAAAGCAGTTTAGAGAGTGGTGCTTAGGCCGAGCTTCAGCCATGCAAATCACAAGAGCTGAGAATTTAGAGTTCATTGAGCCTCTTTGCTCCTTGTATAGCCATGTATAAGAAAGTATGGCAATGCTTATGCCCATGTAGTTTATGGGATTTGAGGAATTGAGGAAGCACAAGCAACCAACTCTTTGCATGGTTGTGCTTCAGCCTATGCTTCAACCCATGCTAATATTTGGAGATGAACTCTTCACACAATTTAAGGACCGAAATTTGGCAATAAAGTGTTTGACCATGAGCACGCCCCTAAGAATTGCCATGGATAGGGTTGAACCTGCATATTCAAGCTCAAAATTTAGAGTCAAGTCCTTATAATTTTGACTAAGTATTTAAGTCCATCAAACTTTAACCAAAATTTAAAATAAGATAAAACCATAGGTCAATTTACAATTTCACTCATCCCATAAAGTAAAATTGTAAAGGTAGTCTAGGAACCTTAGGATTATGTTAGTCTAGCCATTTTATTGTTCCTTTTTATCTTTTCATCTTTCATAATTACTTTCATAATCTTCTCTTGTAAAGGTAGTCTTACATGACCCAAGGAAACCCTTTTTGACTTGTAGAGGGAGATTCTGAAATTGAGCATAATTTCCAATGTAATTTGAGAACCATCATCTTAAGAGGAACTGGTTCTACTGATGTTAGTGTTGAGGTTAAGCAAGTAAATCTAATAGTAGCCCATAGCGTAGTATTTCAGATTATGGAAGACCTATCACAGAGGGTGCCACTTCTAGCATAGTTTTGATCTCTTATTGCGGTGAACAACTTTAAGTGAAAGCTATATTTTGATTCAGATGGTTTAACAAATATGCCAATTTGATGGATTTCAAGATGAGTATCTGTATGCTCACTTGACAAACTTCTTGCAAATTTATGACACATTCAAGGTGAATGAAGTTTTGATAGTGTGATTCACCTTTTACTTTTTCTTTTTTTGGTGCGAGGAAGGGACCAAGCAGTGGCTAAGTTCATTAACACAAGGGTCAATTACTACATGGGCATAACTAGCAGAGAAGTTCCTTACCAGATATTTCCCTCTATGTAAGATCATGAAATTGTGGAGTGATATCTTTTCTTACAAGCAATTAGAGTCCAAAACACTTTATGATACATGGGAGAGGTACAAGGAGTTTTTGAGAAAATTGTCCACAAGATTGCATTGTCAATTCGATACAAATTCAGATTTTTTACAATGGGTTAAATGTCTCCATGAAGCAAATGTTTGATACAGTAGCCTAAGGTTCTTTGTGTAGTAAGCATCTTGATGCCCCTCGGATTTTGATTGAAAAAATGGCCACCAATTTGTATCAATGGAGTTTCTAGAGGAACAAGCCTATTAGGGCAGCCTGGACATATAAGGTTGATGTTATCACTACTCTAGTAGCCCAAGTTGAAGCAATTATGACACACCCCTTGCGTTGACGCCAAAGTGCATGGGTTTGTCGAAGTAATAATACCTCGGTGAGTAAATAGTCGAATCCATAGGGAATAGTGATAAAAAACACAAAGATTACTACTAAACTAAAGTGAATATGAATCGATATTAGTGTGAACAAAATCAATATACAAAGAAATAAAGAAAGTAAGAACGAGAGGCGCAATAAAATGAGAGAAAAGGCAATTGATAGAAAGTGGGACACCCAGACATTGCTCCCCCTAGGACTATTGCTTCAAGTGCAAGACCAACTGATAAGCTCCTGACTGATGCTTAATGAGTCGTGAAAATCCTAAAATACACAGTCCCAAACCTAAGGTCAACCGTGACTAACTCTACACTATGCCTCGACGGAGAAATCACTCAGTCTCAACACCTCACAGTGTGTACAGTTGCAAGAAGTTCTAGGGATTCCAAGTGATAAACCCTATTCCCTAATATAGGTCTAACCCTTTGGTCAAGGAGAAAGACCCCTAGTCATAATTAAGCTCCAGCACTAAGTATTTCTTCAACGCTTCACTCTGTTGCTCACGTAACTAAGCCTCAGCGGAGTTCCTCTCTTAGCACTTTCACTCTATTCTGACCGCAAAGAACCCTTGGAACATGGAGGTAGGATAAATCACACCAAAGGGGAAGGGGACATTCCGCTACCTCTTGACTCACCTTCTTGACCCTCTCCCATCTTGATTTGTCTAACCCTCATGGTGTGTCACTCACTTACAAAGATTACTAATGTAGACTCTCAACCCTAGTGTCACTCTAAGGGAGAAATCATTCAACAAGCATTCAAGATTTGAACTCAATTAAAGACATCAATCAAAAGAATCATAATAAAAGGTCAATGAAACAATAACATCCTAGGGTTTACAAGTTCAAATACCTTTTAGGGGTTTAGCTCTCCATGGAGCAAGATACAATCAATAATAAAATCGAAAGTAAAAATATGCAATCCATAAGTAAAACCCCCTCGATATTCATATCAATGGTCTTGTGGAGTTGCTTCGTCCTCTTCAAAGGTTCCCTTGTCAAGCCTAGGGCACATCTCGCCGATTGGTGCCGACAAAAGCTCCCCCAATAACTCTCTTCCAAAGGAATGCGCTGTCGGAGGCCGTAGAACCACTCCAAAAACCTTGCCAAAGCGCCCTCTAAACCCTAGCCGCAGGCATCTCCAAAGTTGGGGAAAAGATGGAGAAAAGATGGAAAAGAAGATTCTCAAATCGGGCTGAATCGCGGCTTTATATAGGACTAGAATCGGGAATCCACACATGCGTGTGGAATTTTGACACGTCCCATGTGGAATTTCCACACGTTCGTGTGGAATTTCCACACGCCCGTGTGAATCTAAAGAACTTGGTTTTTCATAGGCCTGTGAACAGTAACTACTATAGTACTTGGTACATTGAATTACTACAGTACTTGCTACAATACTTTGCCAAAAACACTCCCGAATCCACACTCTTCTTCGAGGCAACATAAACGGGCACACATCTATGCCGTATATCATGTCATCTCTTCAATAAGGGATAACATTGATGAAGATCTTGCTAACATTACACAAGTTGGAATACGCAAATGTGACTGCCTTTGTGCCCTTCCAAACCATGTAACTTCTTGAGCGCATGGAGGTTGGCACACATTCACGTATTTTTAAGCACAACTTATGTTTTCACATTTGTTCACTCCAAGATTCCATCAACAAAGTGCAATCGTAATCTACTTTGGGTTCCTTCCTCTACATTTGGCTCCACAACCCTACATGCACACAAGTAACACAAATACACATATTAGCGCTAAAATCTAATAAAAGTAATACTCATTGTTAGAAGAAAATACTTTGTATTACTAATACACAAGCACTTATGAAATTACTAAGAGGCTTGATGTGATGTGGCTCTCACAAAAACTAAACACAGTTATAAGTTGTGTGACTTGTAGATATCAAGTGAGCATTATGTGCCAAGCCCTTGAGTCAAGTATAGAACCGATTGAGTAAGTAGACTATGTTAACAACACTAATCAGTTCCCAAACAACTCCTACAGCTCTACCTACAATTGGTGATGGAGGAATCATCTAAATTTCTTATGCAACATTCAAGGACAAGGCACTAAAAGGAGTTGAAGATACTACTGTAGGTGTTGCCTTAGCCACTCATTCCATTCCCCATATAATCCATCTTCTCAACACGTGCTAAAGTCTTAACAGAAATAAGGCCACTACTGGGTTATGCCCTCTTCCACAACTTTCACAATTCATCATGGCAGTCATCCTCAAAGTAGTTAATGAGTCCAACTTTCTTACGCAATGCCTCCACATGGGTTGCCATGGATGTAACCACATCAATCTCATGAAGATTGACCACTTTCTTCTATCTTGAGTGCTCCACTGATAACAATACATAGCCATCAATTCAATAAGCTTCCTGGAAGCTTCCATGATTTTCCTTCCCAAAGTACCGCCTATGGAAATATCTAATAATTGTCTTGTGTTCATATTCTGCCCGTCATTGAAAGTATGCACAATTATCCACTAGAGGAATCCATGTTGAAGGCATCTCTACAAAAGGTCTTTTAAACAGTCCCATGTCTCGAAAAGAGACCCTAACTCTGATTGCACATTAGAGGAAATCCCATTCCAGAGTTTTGCTAATTTCTCATGTTCATAAGTGTACTGGTCGTCTAGTAATAAAGTACCCAATTGGTTGGGTAGTCAAATCTACAAAAAATAGGAGCACTAGTAAAACCTGTAGCCTCATTATCTAGTATAAGCAATGTAGTGATATGATAAAATTTGCAAGCAATTAAATAAGAAGACGTAAGCAAGCACTAGAGGAGATGAAGAAAAATTAGTTAAGAAATATGGGCTACCTGAATGATATTCCCCATAGGATTCTACGATAGTTGTTGGACTAATATTGTGCTTCTTAAATGAGTTTGGTTGAGTCGTGAAAATCCAAAGACAAACATAGGCAACCAATTAATAGTCCTCTACAAGATCCTGGCGAGGAGTTCTCTCAATGGCTCTCACCACATATGATTTCAAAGGGGTACTTGGGATATGAAGGTAGGATAAATCATGTCAGAAGGGAAATGGGGACACTCTGCTATCTCATGGCTCATGATAAATGCCTAAATGTACATATTTTATACGCATTGATCTTATTTATGTAAATGTTAATGAACTGATGCCCTGTTTAAGTCTAAATTGGTTATTTCGGTGTTACAAATCTTTAAATGAGCTGAGCGAAGCTCAAGAATGCAATTAGGAGGAATTCGACATCAAAAACCGCGTTTTAGGGTTTTGGCACTGTAGTTGAGTCATTATTTGACGCTGTGGGCATTCAGCTGTAGGCTTCAAGGTGTCCATGTGCCCGCATGAGTGCCCATGAGGTTTGTTGGAAATTCACAACTTTCAGTTAGTGTAGCAGAATTACTGTACCTGAGTTACTATAGCTGAGTTATTGTAGCACCTAGACATTTTTGGGCAAAATGGCAGTGAGCTTCACTGGCATCCATGCGCCCGCATGGAGCCCGTATGGATCTGATAGGATATATATTGGACTGATTTTTCTAGGGTAAAGGAGTTCTTTTTTGAGAGGCTTTTTGGAGAAGGTTTTGTGGGAGTTTATGGAGCCGACTTCCATCAGCTTTGAGGAGGCATGATCGCACATTTTGGAGAGAGGGAATCAAAGGGAGAAGCTTGGTTTGGCTAGATCTTCATTGATCTCTTCTTTGGGAGCTCATAGACGATGAGGGAAGCCGCCCCAATCGCGGCGTCCGTGGAAGCTTTCCATCTAACTTGGCTTGTCATCTAACTTCCATTGTTTGAGGGAGTCTTCTTATGCCATTTGAAGTTGTTTTCATGAGCCTATTGTTGGTATTTGTTTGTATGGACGAGTAGACACCAAGGTCACCGGATGCCAGTGAACCTTGGGGTGAACTTCTGTATTTGGATGATTTAATTATGTCTATTGCAATTATTGTGTATTTGTTGATTCATTCTTGGTGCATTTGATGTGTTTCTTACATGAGAACTCTGTAAACCAACTTCTAGGTTGTACTTGGTAGCATAACCATCGTCCCTTGTACTAGGCACACCATGTTTGGAAGTGATTCATGTACAAATACACCATGACCATCGAGTATTTTGTACCCCTCCAACATTAGGGTTAGACCAAGTTGTGTTCCCACCCTAATTAGAGATTTCCCCATTTTTAATGCAATCGTATAAGGATTTGATAGGAAGAAATTCTGTATCAATACTTGTACCGGATTAGTGGGTTAATTGCCATGACCATCAGGTTGATCTATTTTAGGAAGTCTCTTGGTCCAAACCTCCAATTGCATGACATTCTTAGCATCCTGTGCACTTTAGAAACCCTTAGGGAATCTACATCCGTGACCATTTCATTCCCCTGATTTTATACTTTTGACCTTGTTTTAGACTCCACTTGTAGTTTCTTTTATTTTAATTAATAGTCTAGAGAACCCTCTTCGAATCTGTTGGCTAGACAATACACAAAGAGTAAGTAAGAGTAGATCCTTGGGCCCAAGGAATACGACCCTCTCATGCTTGCACTAGAGGTATTAGTTGACGACTCCGTGCGCTTGCGGATGAGTTCACATCAGCTCATCCTCTCAACCCTTTTTAATGTTTATAAATCTAACCCTAGTGGTGATTTCTCTTGTCACTCGGCTAATTAAAACACGCTTTTAACCTAGTGTCACAAGTAGGGGAAGCATGGCAATAAGAACACAAGATTGACTCTGAACATTAAATCTCAAATAAAAAAAACACAATAAAAATATATACAAGATTGAATCGTTGAGTTCACATATCCAAGTACCTACTAGGGGTTTAGCTCTCCATACAGCAATATAATATGCAATCAATCAATGAATGAAAACACATGAAAAACCATAAATAAAACCCCTTTTTCTCCATGTTAATAGTCTCCAAGAGCCACTTCAACTTCTCCAAGAATCCCTCCGTCAAGCGTAGGGCCCATCCCTTTGAATCAAGTCATCGGTAGCTCCCCCGATAGCTATCCTTGGAAGGAATTGATGAAGTTTGATGGAGAAATGCTCTCTTGAGTGCAAAGACCTCCTTTCCAATCCCTAGCTGCTTTCTCCATTGAAACTTCGGGAAATAGATACATCAAAATAACTTGAGTGGCCTTTTATATTTGAAAATCAAGGCTCCACACGGCCTCCCACATGCTTGTGTGGATGCATGTGTATTGTTTTGTCAGAGTGCTATAGTGGATTTGCTACAGTGTATACATGTGGATTCTCGTGTGAGGGCATACTACCGTGTGGAAGAGCATGTGGAGTTATGGTGATTCAAATGGCAGAAATGGCTTCTGAAAATCACACACAAGTTGGTACACATGCATATGACTACCCAGGTACCATCCTAAACTGTCAAATGGCTTTTAATATCTTAGAAGTTGGCACATACATGTATGTCAATGATCCAACTTATTTGTTCACTCTTGCGCCTAGTAGAAACAACTCATAGAATGATCCACAACTCTTTCTTTGCTTCCATTTTTCACAATTTCCCTTCACATGCCCAAATTTAACAAAAGAACATAAAGAATAGCCTATTAGTGAAAATATTTGAATTAAACTATGCTCATTGTACATAAAATATGTGGTGAAATATGCTTAAAATAAGCACTTATCGGACCTTGAGTGTCACATCCGGACCAACGGGCCCATGAGATGTAACAGCCGCCGCAATAATCCCGAGGAGGGATACTCCACCACTCAACCCTTGGGACGCCACAAGGCTGACCAACACACCTGAAATTCAACAATATCTATCACTGATATATAGTGGAGAAGCACAATGATACACATTTAAAGTAATAACAACAGCAATAGCAACAATAATAGCAATATACAAAAAATATAAAGGTTCACAAATGCACAGGGAAAGCAACACTAACAATTATAGCAAAAGCTTATACATAAGAGTTTAAGACTTGTTTAAATGCAACACCATGCAACAAAGATCTCTACATACTAGTGGATCCAAAGACTCAAGAAACGTGTTCATGACCAAAATAACATACATGAATAGAAAGAGAAACAAAGAAGATAAGAAAGTAGCAAATGCTCAACACACAACCACACCGCCTCAACTACTACCTTCAACAGACTAGGGAAGAAGAAAGAGGGGATAAGCAACCACAGGTCCAAACTATAAAATAAGTTGAACATTAAACAAACTTTACCATACTACAAATAAATCAGAACTACCAAAATTAAATATAAGTATAGCAACTATAAAATACAAAGTTTATCAATTCTAACATGTTAAATGCCTCATAAATTTAACAATAACAAAGATAGCATAAATACTAACGTTGAAACAAGAAATTAGGTTTGCATAATTAATATACCAATAATAACCTCTTTAAAACATCAATGATTTACAACAAATTTTAAAATTGAAACTCATGCCTTCTCTTCAATAACTCAAATTAAACAAGAGTTTTAAGAATAGATAAATCAATAAACATCAACACAATATATAGACTCCAAAACCCTTCATCGCTAACCATGGCCTCGGTTAGGTCTAGAGCCGCCAAGATATGCATTTCTTAGCATTTCGCCGCTGGGAAGCCCGTGTGGGGATGCCGATCAACCCAACAATCCATAAATCAGGATTCTACGCTCCCACCTAAAATGGCATAACCGGTTTGATGGTTTTTCCATGCCACTTGATCTAGGTCTCCCCGTGGAAACCGTTTACTTCTTACTGAAATAAGTACTAGAGTTCGGCTCCATTGTCACCATCAAAACAAATAAACAATATACAACCCATAGGCACAATGAATAGATCAGTACAATAGTAGAGATCTAAACATGATTTCACAACTTTCACCTAATCAACTACCACTTCAAAAGTGATGAAACAGATCATAATATCTCAAATGGATACCTTTTTCACCAAACAAGCATCATTAGGAAAAAAATCCTCGAGTACACATTTCAATGATAACATCAACAATATTACGAAATATGTTGCATAAATAATTTGGATAAACTCCTTTAAAATCAGAACAAGAGTCTCAAAACATTCACTTTGGAATCTATGGTTCAATAATAAAGTTTTCAAAATATAAATACAATGTTTTTGCAAACTTTGTGAATAAACATGATTATGATTCAAATATGGCTTTAAAATACCATAAAAGTACATTTGAAAAGCTATTAACTATGTAAAGTTTCATTGAGGTGAAATTAAACCAAATATGATAAAGGTATGCACGAATAACCTTTCTTTTGAACAGTAATACTTTCAAATAAGAAATATATATATAACTCATTCCAAGTAAAATCTAAATCTTAAATACAAAACCTATAAAGCCTTACTCAAGCATCATAATCCACATATAAGAATATATATATATATATATATAGGTATTCTTCCAATAGAATTATGCATAATAGTCCGACTCACAACTTTGATGATTTCACACCCTTGAATGCTAGTCCTCGGCTAGCTCTTTGTTTCAAACCAACACTTCTTCTCCTTGCCAAAGCACAACAAACACCAACAATCGTTAGCGGAAAAACCAAGCAAGAATCCCTAGGTTTCTCTACCAAACAACACTAATTGGCTCTAGGGTTTACTCAAACTAACTCTTGAGGTTGCTAATAAAGTCCTAAAGGTTTAAATTTCCCTCTAACTAAAGGAAAGAATGGAAACAAGGAGAACTCACTGGTGCTATAGTAACTCAGAAAACAAGGGAGAAGAAGATTCAAGGATTGCAATAGATCAAAGCCAAACAAACCAAGGTAAACACTCCTCTCAAGATCCACTAACAATAAAAAAGAAGGAGAACAAGAATCAAGCTCTAAATCAAGCCCACAAACAAACCCTAGCTTCAACCATTCCAAGAACAAGGAAAGAAGGAAGGAAGGATGGAGGCTTACCTTGAGTCAAGAGAAGATCAAACTCTATGATCCAACAACAAGCCCAAGAATTCCATCAAAATTAGCACTTAGAAATCCATAGAATGGTAGAGGAAGAGAGGAGAAAGGGATAAAAGGGTTTTGGAAGAAGAAAGAAGGGGAAAAGGGGGCCAAATGGTCTTTAAAATAACCAAAAAATCGTGTGTGTGGGCTAAAGTGCAGCCTACACAATGCTCACACTAGAGGCCCACACAGCTCCCAGGAGAGGTTGTACGTCCTATTCACAGCCCATGCACTACAAAAACCCTTAAAAAAAGCCCAAAACTGTTTGCAAGAAGCCCCAAACTAAGAAACAAAAAGGATTCCACCAAGACATCAAATCGACAAACAAAGAAAGACACAAATACACCACTCTATACAAGAAAAGAAAACCAAAATACCACATTGAAAAAATAACCATGGGCAAAGGAAAGGAAGGGCTCAAAACACTGGAATATCAACAAAACTTTCTTATCTGGCCAAGGTCAAGAAGGATCAACATAATGAGCAATTCAATAAGTTCCTTGATACATTCATGACTTTACATATCTATGTGCCATTTGTGTTGGGATTGGTACAAATGTCATGCTATGCAAAATTTTTGAAGAAATTATTCATGAACAAGAAAAAAATTTGAAGAGCTTTCTACAGTCACTCTTAGTGAAGAATTTTCAGCCGTTCTAACCAATTGACTTCCTAAGAAAAATAAGGACCCAAGTAATTTCATTGTTCCTTACACCATTATAAGAGTGGTTAATGAGAAAGCTTTGACTGATTTGGGGTAAAGTATTAATCTCATGTCCTACAAAAAGTTTTACAAACTTGGACTTGGTAAATGAAAAACCAACCTTAATGACTCTCCAAACTAGCCATCCATTCCATTTGCCACCCAAGAGGTATCTTCGAGGATGTGCTAGTAAAGGTTGCTAAGTTCATCTTCTAGGTGGACATTTTTATTCTAGACCTTAATGATAAGGTGAATCTACCATTGATCCTAGGATGACCATTCATAGCTATATCTCAAGCATTAATTGATGCCAATGATGGTAAGATGGTCCTATGAGGTGGGCCAGGATAACTTATCATTCAAGCTCCAAGATGTTATGCGATACTTAATTGGTTTTGATGACTCTTGTTATTTTATTGATAGCATTGATGGGTGTGTTCCTAACTTTGTGTAGCAACCATGGTTCAAGGATGAATTGGATGAATTCTTGGGTGAAGGGCCTCCCGATAGTTGTACCCAACCTGCTCCTAGGGCTACACGGGAGAATCTTTGAAGGCTAAAAAAGTGGGAAAGAAGATTGGCATCAAGAAGAAGAAGCCACCGGTGGCACCTACTTCCACTCCACTACATATTAGATCTAAATTCCGGTAAGAAAACAATTAATTTCTCTACTACAACCATATGCCTTTCATAACACTTTGAATGTAGGAATTAGTGAGAGGTTTCGCATCACGAGCCTCCCTGACGCGTGATTAGGTACGTCTAGCTAGTGATGTTAGATAAGTGCTCCTTGGGAGGCAACCTAAGTTGTAGCGTTTTAGTTTCTTGTGTGGTTTTTCATTCTTAGATTAATTTTCATTTTGTTAAGTGCCATGTTGGCTGGTGGTGATTTGTGGTTTCTATTGTTTTCTCAATGTATGTAGAGTTTTAGCTGTTTTATCTAGCATGTTGCCTAGTTTAGAGCATGTACCATACTTAGAATTGGTAAAAATAAGGAAGAACAGAGGCTTGGAGAATTTCCTTAGTGGAACACTTGCTAAGCACGGCTATGCTTTTGGTCATGCACTTTATAGAAAAATTAAAAATTTGAGTAGGGGAGCTAAGCATGGGCCCAAGCACAGCTTGAGAGCTTCTTGCACAAGTGTATAGAGTGCGTTTAGTTTAGTCTTGAAAAAGTAGTATTCTGCACAAGGATGTAATATGGTTGTAAACATGACCAATCTTTTAAGAGAGTTGATTCATCATCTCTACTTGTGAAAAGTACCGCTTGAAGCACGGTCATGCATAGGCCATGCTTGGCCATGACCGATCATCTTCCAAGAGTTTACTTTTTTTAAAGAATGGCTGTTGGGAACCCCCATTCCATTCCATTTTCTCTCTAGTCTTTAGTTCTTACATTTGTGAGTGTTTGAGTGTGGTTTTCTTTGATTTTCCTTGGTGATTTTGTTGTTTGAGATCAGATCCCATGACATCGTTATTTTTATCTTTCTTGAGCCTATGGTAAGTTGTTCTTCTTCCATTCTTCATAAAAAGTAAGTTTTTCTAGACTAAATCATAGATCCAAGCATGTTTGCATGTTTAGACCACATTTAAGGGCTTCCAATGACCAGATTAAAGCTAGAAACTAATAAAATAGAGATTCTCACATGAAAAAGATGACACCTGCAAAAAGCATGAGCATGCTTATGTAATCATGGCAGTGCTTCCCAATAAAAAATATTTTGAATTTTGGAATTCATGATTGACGTGCTCCTACAAAGCATGTCATGCTTGTAATTTTTGTCCTAGTTGAATAAAAGGCTAAGCACAGTCTTGCTATTCCTCACATTTCTGTACTTGCCCCCAACACACCTATGCTTCCAAATGCACTATCGTGATGTTATCTAATTTTTTTTTGTCAGTTATATTTTCTTTAATAACTTTTTGCAAGTGATTATGCCGAGGAAGGTGACTATTTCTTGCAAGCCATTGTCAAAGTGGCAACGCAGCAAGGGGATGCTCCAAGGATGCCCCTGCAGAGATTTGGCGATACTCAGTCAATTGAGTGGGGGACTTTAGGAGAGGTGGATCTAGTTGAGGAGGTCCAATGACTTTTTAGAATTGGTTTTTGGCACTGACTATTTTCGATCGCTGATCCAATATATCGAGAATTGACACTAGAAGTCCTCGCTACATTTCAGATGGCTAGAGGACTAGTCAGCTAGCATCAGTCTAATAAGATCCCATTTCAGCTCTACAATGCAATCCACCACATGAGCTACAATAAGTTTGTTGTTTACCTTAGTTTGTTGATAAGTGCTTGAACAAACATATTTTATATATTATTTGCACTACATTTAGCATGAAATAATTTATGTTTAGTACCAAACTAGTATAAAATTGTATTTGTTTTCATTCATCATGAGGTCTAAATTCATTCCAGGGAAAAAGAAGTGAATATTGAGGCCAATTGAGGTAGATCAAACAAAAATACAATTTTCTAAACATGACCATGGCATCACCATGGAAGTCCGTCCAATTGCGCCAGTATGTAAGAGCACAATAAGATGTCACAGAAGCCACAATGACCCTCACAATGGGCGTTGTGCATACAACACCTGTGGATAATGCATGTAACACCTAGAACCAGACCGTGGTAGGAGGTGACTTATGGCCCAAGAAATTAACTTTGATCACAATGGCCATCACAAGGGCCGTTGTGACCTGGTGGTGGATTCAGGATATAAATAACCTTAGATTTTATAATTTAAAGGGGGGTTATTTTACTAAATTTAGTTAGAGGCAGTCGGATTTCTTTAGATCAGTGTGAGTGAAGACAAAAATCAACCTGATTTTACAAGTTCCATAAATTTCTGAAGAAGGGATTCAATGCATATTGGTAGTGGAGGGCGCGCGAAGAGATTTGGTGCAGTCTTGACATTCTTGCGATCTTCTCAACCGCAACCATCAAAGAACCATTGGAGGGAGTTCATTTTAGGATTCTTTATAATTTTCTTCTGGATGTTTTATTCTTTAACCTTCTTTCTTTATTCATAAGAGGATCTAATTCGAGGGGAATTATATGTCATTGTACCTAAGCTTTTTCTTGTGAATATTTTCCATTATGAACTTACTTTTGTTCTAGTTGATTGTGATTCATTACATGTCTACTTATTGATTATTGTGTTCATGTCGTGAGGACAAGATTCCCATTCATTAGAACATCTATGCTTTGTTAGAACTATGCATGCACTAAGAGATTATTTATTGCTAGAATTCTGGATTAGGATTTAATTATCTTTAGTGGGATTCTTCATCTTAAGGCATACATAAGAGGCTGGGTTAGAAGAGATTTTATCTTAAATTCCTAGTACTTCAGACCTGGTTCCCAAGAGATTGGGACCAACAGACCTCTGAATTCTTCCAGTCCATAACTAGATAACATTGCCATATTTTTCATTCATTTCAAAAGTAATTGCTAAGGGACTCCCTATATTGGTACCTAATCCTTCCAATTGCACCTCACATTCCTCAATTGTATCTTAGTAATTAATACATATAAGTAGACTTAAGAGCCACCTTAGATGTTACGCTATTGATTAAGCGAAAAAAAAGTAATATGAGCCTTTCACTATTCCCTGAGGAATATAACCCTCTCATGCTCACCCACGAGGTATTATTTGATGACCCGTACACTTGCGGTATACACACATAAAGGGCATGTTATCTATATGACTCCGATTTCATTCAAAACATCTAAGAATGAGGTGATGCTCATCTCCAAAACACTTGGGGAGCCTCAAGAGCATTATTGGTACTGGATTAGCACGGACTCTATCATCGACCCCTGCAAATCAAAGGCCACTTCTCTCAGCTCTTTAAAAATGAGATATGTTAATGCTATTCTTAGAAGATCATTGACCAGGCAGGGAGATAGCATTGTGTTGTCAGTAGTTGGGATTTCCTCTCCATCGAAGCTTCAAATGTAAATCCCTTGAGATCTATCTTCGTCTTCCTTCAATTTTAATCAATGAAGACTCTTCTCCTAAAAATATTTGGAAAGGTAGTGTGTGGAGTTGAATGGTAGTTAAGCATTCCCTATAAAGCCCTAACTTCACCCTTTTATAGCTTAAGGCCATGGGGGCATGTATGCAGGAGCATAGAGCTTGCATAGGACATAAACACTTGACTCCACAAAACCTAGAAATCCATGGATGCACCATGGTGACTGCATGGACTTTTTGTCTATGTCATGTAGGCTCCATTGGGTTACATGGCAGCTCACATGACTCTCTATGTACCAAGCTTTGTAGATTTTCTACTCATGAACATCTTCAGTGTGCATCTTTAGTGTGCGGGTGCATGGGAGAGCATATGACACTCAAAGGTCTTCAAAAGTGCTCAAAATGTCTCCAAAATGCTTCAATTAGCTTCCTTGAGCATCAAATACCTTTAGGGGGAGTTTGGTTGGATGTAATTCTATATGCAGTGAATTTTCAGTTGCAATGTAACTTGAAATACTTAGTTTTTAAAATACAGTGCATTCAAATCTTGTGTTTGGTTGAATGTATCTGGAATTACTGTATTATAAGATTTTATGTTTATTTGCAAGGATTTGTAAATCTAGAATTGAAAAACACATGTGTATATATGCATATATGTATATGAGTTGAGTATATATATATATATATATATATATATATCTGTATAAGTATATGTATATATGTGTATATATGCATATATATACATACATGTGTATGCATATGTGTATGCATATATATATATATATATGTATATGTATATATGCATATATATACATGTATATGAGTATATGTATATGTGTGTATATGCATATATATATACATAGATGTATATGAGTATATGTATATTTGTGTATAGATGCATATATATATACATACATGTATATGTGTGTTTATATGCATATATGCATATGTATATATATGTTATATATATGTAAAAAGACCTATGTATATTTATATAAATATATAAATGTCTATGTATATATATGTGTATAACTATATGTATGTGCGTATAATATATATGTATATGTATATATTTCTCTATATGTATGTATGTATGGCTATGTGTATGTGTGTATGTATATAATTTTGTGTATGTATGTATATATATATATATATGCATATACATTATATGTGTGTGGAGATGTATATACATGTATATATACATCATTTAAAGATTTTCAACTCCCGGGATTTCGACTTACGCCCAATTTGGACGTAGATCCAAATACATTCCATTGGAGCATTTGGTTTTACCTTAGTATTTTAAAATCCCTTAAACAAAACAAAGGATTTTTTGAATGTGGGATTTGAAGTTACAAATACTTCAAAACAAACACTACCTTAGAGTGCTCTAAGATACAATTTAACGTAAAATGTGCAAAAAGAGAGTATTTAGACACTTATTAACGGTAAAACATATGTGTGTTTTATCCCATTTTTGACACAACAACCACTTAAACACATGAATTCTCGGAAGATTTTAAATAAACACCTCCAACACTTAAAATATGAAATCTAAAGATGATCACTTTCTGAAGAACACAAAAACTTGACATGAATACATCATCATCATCATTTATTCAATGGATAAAAAAAGCTAGAGTATCAACTAAAATATGAAATATGGAAAATAAAACACCCGGGTTGCCTCCTAAGAAACCTTTGTTTATGTCTTTAGCTTGACATGACTGTTTATAGTTTTAAGCATACCCTTTTTTGGTGGTCCTTCTCCTTCTATGTACCTTTTTTTGGGAGGTGCCATCTTGCCAAAACCATGATCAAAGAAATGCTTGTTAGTAAAAGATCTCGACCATCTAGTCTTAAGCTTACTTGGAAACAATTTGAGTCAGATTCTATTAACTTCTATATCATATTTATAAAAAATGAAGAGTTTCAACTTCTTTTCTATGTTTATATCAATCTCATAATATTTCTTTCAATCTCATAATATTTGTTTCTATCAACCAATTCATTTCTTTCATACATTAGATTGTTCATCCACATGAGCCTCTTTTACATGGTGGGGATGTTTGCCATTTTCTTTCTCTTTATTCTCTTCAGCAACTCGTTCTTTCTCACCTCACTCATCGTTTCCATTCACTTCCTTTTCTCAATTAAGATAACTATTTATCAATTGCTCCACAAAAATTTCTTGTTCTTTTGAAATTATACTAAGAATTTTTCTAACTTAGTTTTTCAATCTTATGAACAGAAGTTGTTGATTTCTCATGATGGTCTCATTAGCTTTAAAACAACCATCTCTTGTCTCAACAAATTTAGTCATGATCTCTTCAAAATTTAGCTTCTTCTCTTGAATTCATTCTTCAAAACAAACTTCACTTTTCTGAATAAATCCAGCCACAAGATTTTCCATGATGGATTTCTATTAATGATGTGAGGAGTATTGCTGAAAATTTAATAGAGGATATTTCCATTCCCTTCCATAGTCTTCCCATAAAATTCTTTAATGGTTCTCCCAATATGGAAAATATATGTTGATATATGAATTGCTATGAACCAATTGTTTCAAAATTGAATATCCATTAAATCCTGCATCCATCATGATTAAAACAAAACCAAATCAAACCATAAATCAAAGAAAATAAGATAAAAGAAAGAACATAAATGCAAAAGAAAACAAATTGCCAGAGTAACAAGAATTAAGTGTTCATAATATCAATTTCCCTGGCAGTGGCATCAAAATCTTGATGAGCTACATGAGTGACATTAAAGACATAAGTGCAATATCGATCAAGTAATAATAGTTTACTAAAGAGCAATGTTGATCCCACAAGGAAATTGAGTACTAGATACTAAATCTCTTCCTATTATCTAGTTGAACAAAGTGATATTCAGGTTTCTAACAAAAAAACAAACAAGAATGATGAATTTGCTTCAAAGATCACAAAAAAAGTATCATGAAAAGATCAACTTCATGAGAAAGGTGAGTGGAACAAGAATTCCTTTGGATGTTAAGTGTGGAAGACTTCTAATTTAATGATTCTAAAGTCTAGTTCTTCTTGATCATTGGACCATGGTTCTTCAAGAAGGGGAAATTTAGCCTTCTCAAAAGCCATTCCTAAGCTTTAATTTGTTTGATATTGATTGGTAACCTAAGCAGGGTTGAGCTCACTCCTCCAACAAGTACAATACTTATTGATGATATCCTAAAATGTAGCTATAATTGCATGAGTTTGTGAATATATAAGATTTTCATCAAACTTTTTGGCTAGTTTATCTTAGAAAATTAGTAAGTTAGGTTATACATTGAATATGATAGATAAATCATATTTTTATTGTTTCAATCATAGTTTTTATTGTAAATATCATGATTTAGAGTTTTTAAATACAATAAAACTTTAATGTAATTTCTGTTCTCTATTTTAAAAAGTTCAAATGAGAATAAGAAAGATGAGAAAAGATAAAGAACAAAGAGACCAAGCTCTAGACTTAAGACCAACTTCTAAATTATTGGGTAATTTACTCATTAAATTTGTTCAAATCAAGGAAAATTGACAAATAATAAAGTAAAAGATCTTATTTTTAACTTTCCAACACATCTAGAACTACTTCATTTGGATTTCAAACTTCTGTGACATGCTCAAAACAATTCTGCAATGCTCTAGTTATGATTTTCACTCAAATTCAAAGTAATTTTTTTATTACAAATTTTACTAGCAAAGATTATCCATAAAGATCATATCCAAGCCAGGTTTTAGAACTCTCGATTCAAAAATTAGCGACAAAAACTGTCACGGCTTGAGGCCGATGCACTAACAAATGGCTGCATACATACAAGGCCGAAAACAAGTACCCATGTAAGGTGTCAAAACCTGCATTAGAGTTGTATATAATTTATCTATAGAAAACATAAGATCAAATGCAATAAATACCATGGAGTCTAAAGAGCAAAGGGTTCATAATAACAAGTTCAGTGTCTACAAGGAGAAATACAAAAATAATTATTCAACCTAAACTAGTAAAACACTGTTGTTAAGCTTCTGCTAAGCTACCCACCAATCACCCTACTCTTGATTTGGAAAAGGGGAGAACAAATTTATAAGCTTGACCATCGAGTAAGTAAACAACAAAAATTAATTGAGATCATACAAAGTTCCAAAAGGAATTCAAATTCAACCAGATAAGAAAATATCATAATATAACATTATATAAACATAATACATGAAAGTCAGATTGATTCAACTAAAAATATAATACAAAACTAATCAAATTATCAAAATATGCATCTCCAAATTACTATCATCATAAGAGAATATCAGAAATTATTTGTTTAAACTCGATGACCTAAGTCTGAGTTTTAGAGGCCATTTGTTTAGCCTCGGTAGCCCGAGCTAGAATATCAAACGCAATTATTGTTTCATGGTGTGAAACTGGTGTCACTATTTAAGAATTTCATGTTGACACGGTCAATAGGAGAATAAACACATTTATGTCAAAATAACTGCAATGTCTAAAAATCAAGCAAAACATCCAAACTTCAGGCCAAAGATTTGGAGATTAATTTGTTGGCTTAACATCCACATGATAACTTTTTCTATATAAAATAGCTCAATTATATTCAAAATAGTTAGTAATTCAATATTTAGCAAGTATAAAGAAATAACTGAAATAATTAATGAATCATCAAAAGAATAATAATTCAAAAAATTTAATGGATAAATAATAGCATATAATTAATCAATATTCAACAAATGATTAAATACCATATGAGTAATGTAAAATGAATTAAGTAACTAAATTCAAAAGTGTTGGAACTCCGAAATTTATATATATATAGAGATTTATATACCTTATTACTTGCCTGAAAGTGCACAATGTTTGAGTGAGAATTTAAGAAAAAGCATCAAAAAATCTCCCAAAACACAAGTATTAGACTTTAAAGGGTGCTAATATAGATTGTTTCTTACTAGCCTTAAAATACACTTAACTAAAACATTAGCTTTCGAAAGAAGGTTGTAGACTCAACTTATGGATGAATAGTGTTTAGTGGTTGGGAAAAAAAGCATACAAACAATGATAGACATTATACATTGCTCATGATGTCATGTTTATACATGTACATGCATGATACCAACTTCAAAAGCAAGAATTCTATAACAAAATGATTATTAAAAGAATGTAATCACAAAAGATCATGGCCACTGTAATAGAATTTGGGTTTTTGGTCTAATAAAGTGCTACTGTAAAGGCCCAGTGGGGCGCTCAATAGCCTCTTGGCGCTACCAGGGTGATCTTGCCCGAGAGGAAGAGAGCCAAGAATTTTCTAAGTATGGGAAGCCCAAAAGTTGGATAACACATGTGTCAAGATAGCACCAAGTGTGGTTCATGTTGTTGGGGTTGATGTCAAGCTCAGCCGCTGAGCATGTTAGAGTAGGCTCATGATAAAGAGCTGTGGACCCCGCCCATGCATTAGGTTTTGCTTAGGATGCTAATCATTTGTTTTTTTTTTCTCCCAGAATCCCTCTTCTCCTTGTCATCTTGTTATGAAAATTTTGTTAAAAGGAGGAATTCGCTGGCTCCATCACATCCATGCTTGCTGCCAAACCATGTTTCAACCTCCTTGCCTCATTTCTCTCTGCCTTTCTTGCTTCATCTCCTTGGTTTGCATTGCTTCTACACTTGGAGTTTCAAGGATGAAGAATATTACCGGAGCACTATAGTGACGGTAATCAAGCCAAAGAGGAGCTCATCGTCCCCAACTTGTTGACAAACCTAGAGGTAGTTATGGATGATTGTCCACCTCAATCAAAAGCTTAACTCTCCATTTATATGCTTATGTTTGTTTCAAGAGTTGTACCATTTTGAATGTCTATATATGCACATATTTGCATGAAGAACTATAGCCTTTTGTAGGTACATATGTGCTTATATTTACATCAAGAGCTACAACCATTTGAGTGTTTTATGGGCATATTCTTGCATGAAAACTTGCATCCTGTTAATGTTTTTGAACTCTTTAGAAACCCAAGCTTTATGCATGTAAATCTAGTTGTCTTACATGTCTCCATATTTCTTTCAAGCATGCTTAAGGGCCAACTGGTGCATGTATAGGTGAACTCACTCACCTTCTAAATCCTGGAGCTTTAGAATTTATGTGCTTTTGCATTAGAAAGTGACCCTATAGTCTTTGGATGAACCTTGTTTTGGTGTTGTAGTCAACTTTAAAATCCGATCATTTTTATGCTTTGTTTTTATTTCCAGAGAAATTGTTTGGTGGTTAATGATGCTGAATTTTCAGCTTTGTGGGTCAAGATTTCATACTTTCCAACCCAATAGAACTAGGTCTTGGGACTTGTAAATATGTGTCTGTATTTATTTGTATTTGTGTTCTTAGACTTGTTAAGTGGGTCTATAATTATAATTATGTTTTGTTTGGTTCATGATTTCTTAAGTTATAATGGTTGTCAATCACTGGGTTATAGGACCATTTGAGAAGTGACTTTGGGTTTCCGCGTTGTGTCTTGGAGTAGAGAAATTTCGTAATCCACAGTTAACTTTGTATTTTCAGTATTTGAAAAATTATTTATTAGCAAGATAATTGCCTACTTTTTCGTTATGGCATTTTATTTCAAAAACCTGTATTTTTGTTAATTTTAAAATTATTTATTTTTGAATATGTATTTTCAGATATTATTATTTAATTGTCTTAATTAAATGATTACTTTTCCCTTTGTTTTGGCCCATTGATTTATTATTTATGCTAGAATTGTGATTTCATTTAGTTTATTATATTAAATGTTTTAAACTGTGTATTTTATATGTATCCAGACGTTGGTATGATTTGCTATCATTTGTGTTGATTAAATTATGTCCGTTATTTATTTATTTGTATATCTGTTTTGCTTTAGTTTGGAGAAATTAGTATTTTGAATAAGTTTAAATGTTTTGTTTACTTAATCTTTAATTTTTTGTATATTTTTCTTTCTCCCAAAAGTGGGATCTTGAAATTTTGATTATATTTTTTGTGGACTTGGGAATCGGAGGAATTTGGTAATTTCTAAATTTGTACCTTGTAAATATTTTTGTATCTAAATGTTTTGGTCTCCAAATGAGCGATATGCAACCTTGTCAATGGGAGGTTAAACCCTGACTTTGTCTACAAGAAATTCTTGAAAAATGGTACTGCAGTTTCACACCGTGTTTATTTAGTGAAATAATTAACGGCCACATGAAATTCTTGAAATCTGGTATTCTTTTGATTACAATATTCTTGAATAGTGTATTACTTGAGAACTATACCTCTGTTGAATTATTTATTTTATATTTGTTTTTACTATATTTACACTTTAAATTATTATTAATATTTGAAATCAAGATTTATAAACCCTAGAATTTTAAATCAATTTTTAGATTACTTACTGGGCTAATGAGCTCATGGATTTGTCTTAAATCCTTTTCTGATCAAGAATGGTAGACCGGTGTGGTCCTTGAAAGATTGTCTGTAGTTGCTGTCTTGTTCTATTGTAAAATTTGAAATCTTGTCATTGTCTATCCTTGTATTCTCGTACTTTATATTTTGGAGTTGTTGTATCATTGCATTGTATACTATGTAGAGTTTGTAACCATGTGACTCAGTTAGTTTGTTACTATTTTACCAATCCTGAAACAGATTCTGAGGCCTTGCAGGTCTACTTGGTTCACGCCCTGTGGATCTGCGACTGTTTGTCTGTGCACCGGATCTGGCGAGCCAGGTTTGGGCCATGAAAAGATTATCGAGAAATCCTACTGCAGTCGGGTGGGCCAAGCAGTCATGATCGAGAGCGCCAAAAAAATCCGGCCATTGCCGTGTGGACCAGGCAGGTGTGACCAAGAGGCATGGGTGTGCCGCATGTGGCCTAATTATCATGCGTGTGTGACCGAGATACTTGCGGAGTGGCGTCTGTGCGTGGCCAAAGTCTTGGCCTAGTTGAGACGTGAACGGTTGCACCAGGTAGTTACCGAAGCAGCTGGACAGTTAGTGAATGCAGTCAACCATTATCCGGGGTGGCATCCAGATGTCACGAGATGGCTTAAGAGAGGGCCAGGACCGGAGCAGTTGCACTTGGTAGTTGAGCCATGTTCTCAGGATCTTGGCCACTTGTGAAGTGGTGTAGCGGCCATCAACCCACGTTGCTTAGTGGTTGGTTACTTTGTAACTACCATGCCCTCTTGGGCCTTAGACAAAAAGGCCTTTTGCCGGGAAATTTTGGAGGATGGAGAATTGATTGAGTGATCGATAAAAAGTCTAAGTATTTTGGGCTGACTATCTTTTGTGTGTTCACCTGTTTGCCTATCTAAGTGTTGGCTACAGTAACCTCCCATCGATAACACTGTCACAACTACCATGATGGAAATAACCTGAACTAAGAAAAATTAGAAAAGCTCAACATTAACTTAACCCAACCAAAACAACTCATGCTAAACATAATCTATATTTAAGAACCCAATCATAAAGGAATCACAAAAGACCTTACAAATGAAAACCTATTTATCGAGAAGAAATTTTAACATAATGGTCAATGGTCTAAAGAAAATATCTAATTAACAATTTTATGAAGGCAGAGGCCTTGAAAATTACCATTTAAAAACTGCAAATTCCGTTTCCAATCCGTTGCTAATTCCATTTAAAAACGGATTAGAAACAGAATTTATCATTTCCGAAAACTCTTGTTTCTAATTTAAATAAAACTAGAAAAAAACATTTCGTTTCTAAAATTAGAAACGGAATAGAAACAAAAACCAAACAGTTTCTGAATTTTGAAATTTAAAACAAAATAATTTATTTTAGTAATCCGTTTTTAAATTATGTTGCAATTCTGTTTCTAAATTTAAAAACAGATTTAAAACAAAATTATTACCATTACAAAAATTAAAAATGGATTTCAAACAGAATATTTTTGTTTTATATTTGTTTAACAAAACTAATTTTGTTTATAATCTGTTTTTAAAATTTTTTTAAAAAAAATAATAATGTTGAAACAAATTAATCCATTACTTTTTTAAAATTCAAGCAAAATAAAAAAAAACAAATTAAAAATTATATCATAGTCAATTGTACATTTGTTCTCAATTACAAACATTAACTAATCCTGCATATCACCTCCACAATAAAAACTGATGGCAACATTACATATAAGCAAACTGATCCTGTATTTTAACATTCCCAACATTCCATTAACCTAACTGATCCTACTACATGCAGTAAACTGGTTATGAATGTTGCAAACCAGCAACTAGCTTTATTTAACAAAAAGATATTATTGGAAAGGCACTTCAAAATTATAAGAATTACACCAATGGTGCTTCATCGAAAGTCTAAGCACTGGCAAGTTCCTTGCGAAGGAGTTTTGCAGCAGCAACCATGTTGGCGACGGCAGGCTTGACCTCGGTGTACTTCCTAGTCTTCATACCACAGTCAGGGTTGACCCAGAGAATGTTCGACTCAAGGACAACTAACATTTTGTTGATACGGTCTGCAATTTCCTCGGTCGATGGAATCCTGGGAGAGTGGATGTCATAAACACCAGGACCTATTCCGGCACTGAACATCACACCCTCACGGAACACAGACAAGAGTTTCTCATCGGATCGGGAGTTCTAGATTGTGATCACATCAGCATCTATGTCAATGATCGGGTGGATGATATCATCGAACTTTGAGTAGCACATATGAGTATGAATCTGTACAATAACAAAATTAATGTGCATTCATGTTTGAAATAATAGAACAAATTCATCAAAAAATTCGGTGTGCGGAAGGTACCTGGGTGGTATCTTTCACACCACAGTTGGTGATCCTAAATGAGTGGATGTCCCAGTCCAAATAAAAAGATTGCTCGGACTTGCGATGAGGAAAGCCTTCTCGAAGAGCTGCTTCATCGATTTGGATAACCTGAATGCAATCATCAAAATGTTTAAAGTCACGAGCCAATATACTGAATAATATATAATAATTATGCATGCTAAAATCTTAAAGAACTGACCTGAATACGCTGCAGACTTCCAAATCCTCAACTTCCTTCTTGATGGCAAGAGCAATTTGATAGCAAGTCTCAAATCTGGATCATATCATTGACGGTTAATGCTTCCAAACAAGAGAAAGATAAGTGATGGTTAAACAGAGGAATTTATCCCGTAGGCTCACCTTGGCTGGTCATTTCTGACAAAAGACCAGTTGAGGATGGTAACTGGACCAGTCAACATTGCTTTCATAGGTCGAGAGGTCATTGACAAGGTCCCCTTGCGTATATCCCGCAAGTACACGGGTTTGTCGAAGTAATAATCCCGGATGAGCGGGTATCGAATACACAGGGAGTGGGGAATAAAAACACTTTGTCCGTTCCTTAGCTATGTAAAAGATCAGTAGTGATAAGTGTGACAATGATTCAATTCTCAAAAGTAAAAACAACAAGTAAGAGAGAACGAGTAAAGGAGGAGGTAAGGCAATCGATAAAGATGGGGTACTCGGATAATGCTCCGCCTAGGACAATCGTTTCAAGTGCAAGAACCCTCTATTATGTTTCCTAATTAATGCAATGGTGAGTCATGGAAATCCTTAAATACATAGTCCCAAATCTAAGGTTAACTATGCCTAACTCTATAAATGTCTCGGAGGAGAGATTAGATAACCTCTCAACCTCACACTCGAATAGAGTGGCAATGAGCTCTAGGGATTCGAAGTGATAAATCTCTTCCTAATTATAAACCTAACCCTTTGGTCCATGTAGAAGGTCCCTAACCAGGATTAAGCCCTAGATACTAAGATCAAATCAACGCTCTGTTGCACGGGCAACTAAGCCCCAGCGGAGGGTCATTCCTTAGACCATTCACTCTATTATGGCCGCAAAGAACTCGAGGAATGGAGGTAGAATCTATCACGTCGAAGGGGAAAGGGGACGCTCCTGTACCTCTCGACTCACCCTGTCAACCCTCTCCAACCTAGCTTTTTCTAACGCTCGTGGTGTGTCACTCACTCACAAGGTTACCAACAAGAACTCTCAACCCTAGTGTCACTCTAGGGAAAATGTTCATACAATCAACCATTCAAGGTTGGAACTCACAACAAACATCAATTAATTGAAAGCATAATAAAGAGATTCAATGAAACAAATACATCCTAGGGTTCACAAATACCCAAGTACCCACTAGGGATTTAGCTCTCCATGGAGCTAAGTACAATCAAAGAAATAGAATGTAAAAGCAATGAATCCATAGAGAAACCCCCTCGATAGTCGTATCGATGGTCTTGTGGGAAGTCCTCTACTCGTCGTAAAAGAATTCCCTTGTCCGATATAGGATACACCACGATGGAAGCTCCCCTAACAACCTTCTTCCAAAGGAATGACGATGTCGGAGCCATAGAACCACTCCAAAACCCTAGCCAATACCTCTCAAAACCCTAGCCGAAACCCTCTCTCAAGTTGGGGAAAAGATGGAGAAAAGAATCCTAAAATCGGGGCTGAATCGGCTTTAAATAGGGTTGGAATCGGGAATCCACACGCCCTTGTGGAATTTTCCGCACGGGCGTGGGTAATTTCCACACGCCCGTGCAGATTCTCTGAAATTGTCATTTTTGGCCGGCTATGAATAGTATTCTGCCAAAAATACTCCCGAATCCACTTTTATCGAGGTAATATAAACGGTCACACGTTTATGCCGTGGATCGCTTTGCTTCTTGAATGACGGATAAGTTGATGGAGATCTTGGTCTATGTGCATAAGTCGGAATGCTTGAATGTGACTGCCCTTGTGCCCTCCAAATGGTTGTGCTAACTCAAATACGGGGAGGTTGGCACACACTCTAGCATCTCGTACCCGACTCATATCTTCGCGTTTGAACTTTAGCATGATTTCCTCCAAAATTGGTGCATTGTGATCCACATTGGCTTCTTTCCTTCATAATTGGTTTCACAACCCAACGTGCATAAAAGTAACATAAAAACACATATATTACTGTAAAAACCCGAGAAAAGTAATGATTAACATAAGGAAAGAACGCTTCACATTCATATCGCACAAGCACTTATCAGTCATGCTCTTGGTCGAACCAAGCATCATTACTTCTTCATAATCCTCCTCTTGGTCGAACAAACCCTCGTATGGGTCCGGATTGAACATTTCCTGCATGTATTCATCAACAATCTCATCAGTAGTGTCTAGAAAGTATAAAGTGTCATCGAAATCAAAAGAATGCCGCATGGCTTCAGCAAGGCAGTATGTTAGCTTGTCATCTCCAACCCTCAAAGTTAGCTCTCCGCCGTCCATATCAATCAATGCCTTGGAAGTCCGCAAGAACGGTCTCCCAAGTATCAAAGGTATATCCGCATCCTCATCGACGTCTAGCACTACAAAGTCAACCTTGACAAGCACGTCTACAATGATGCCTCTCGGATGTCGCACTCTTCGGTCCGCTAGTTGCAAAGTCATCCAAGTAGGCCTAGGCTCGCCCAAGCCTAGCTTTTGAAAGAAGGTGTATGGCATAACGTTGGTACTGGCCCTTGAGTCCGCCAATGCCATTTCCTCACCTAGATTGCCAATATTACACGGAATGATGAAGCTTACCGGGTCTTTCTTCTTGTTCAGCATGTTCTTTTGCAATACCGCCGAGTATGAAGCATCTAAAATCAATGAAGCACTTTCCTCCAACTTCATCTTGTTAGTCAACAAGTCTTTCAAGAACTTCGCATACTTAGGCATTTGGGCCAATGCCTCAACAAAAGGAATATTGATGTGGAGTTGCTTGAACAAACTCAGGAACTTCTTGTACTGTTCATCCCCTTCATCATTTTTCAATCTAGAGGGATAAGGGATTCTTGGCTTGAAAGGTGGTGGTGCCACCTCTTTCTCTTTGCTTGTTCCTTCTTCTACCTCTATAACCTCGGGTGCGTATTCTTTTGGCTTCTCACTCGGAAGCCTACCTTCAACCTCACGACCACTTCTCAAAGTGATCGCCTTCACGTGCTCTCTAGGATTGGTCTCTGTATTGCTCGGCAAGCTTCTATGTGGCCTTTTAGAGAGAGACTTCGCAATTTGCCCCACCAGATTTTCAAGGTTATACAAAGAGGCGGTGTGGTTGCGAAGTGTAGCCTCGACCGATTCAAACCTTGTATTTGCAGATTGCTCAAATCTAGTCAAGTGCTTCTCTAAGTCATTCATTCGGATTTCCAAACCTAAGACTCTGTTTTCCACCTGAGGGGCTTGTTGTTGTTGTTGGAAACCCGGTGGCCCCATGGCCTTTTGTGGACCCTGATTACTCTATGAGAAATTGGGATAATTCTTCCAACCCGGATTGTAGGTATTGCTATATGGGTTTCCTTGAGGTCTCATGCCATTACTTACAAAATCAACGTTCTCCACCGAAGAAACATCACCGATAGAGATCGGGCAATCGGAGGGAGCATGTCCTTCACCACACCCGGTGCAATTAGTCACGGCCGCCACTCTATTTGAAGTTAGAAGATCTAACTTCTTACTCAAATTTTCCACTTGAGACGCAAATGAAGTTACCGCATCTATTTCATGGGGACCGGCCACTTTTTTCTTCTCCCTAGCATTCCATTGGTAGCTGTTTAAGCCCATTTCTTCAACTAACTGACGGGCCTAATCGGCGGTCTTGCTACCTAAGGTACCTGATGCTGCCACATCCAAGAGTTGCCTTGTACTCGGGTTCAAACCATTATAAAAGGTCTGAACAATCATCCACTCCGGGAATCCGTATTGTGGGCACTTTCTCAGGAGCTCTTTGAACCTTTCCCATGTCTCGAATAGAGACTCCAATTCCAACTGAACAAAGGATGAGATCTCGTTCCTAAGCTTTACTGATTTTCCGGGTTGAAAATAACGGGCCAGAAAAGCTTCTACCATCTCCTCCCACATGGTAATTGACGCTCTAGGTTATGAGTGTAGCCACTGCTTCGCTCTCCCCTTTAGGGAAAATGGGAAGGCTTGCAACTTGATTGCATCATCCGTCACCCTGTTTATCTTCAACATGTCACACACCTCAAGAAAGCTCTCTATATGACTGTTTAGATCTTCATCGGCCAAACCATTGAATTGTGCGGATTGCTGCAACATGTGGATGAATGCCGGCTTCAGTTTGAAGTTCTGAGCTGTAATCGAGGGGCGCACAATACTCGACTGTGTCCCCAACACTGAAGGTCTGGCATAAACGGATAATGTTCGCTGATGCTCATTCTGTTCTGCCATATTTTCAGATTGTTCCACTTCCAAATCAGCTAAATTAGACTGTTCTTGCATAGGCTCTTTCCCTTTTCTTCTAAGTGTACGTTCAAGCTCAGGATCTCCTTCAATCAATATTGAGGGATTCCCTCGGATCATAACCTGGAGCTACACCCAAAAAGAAAAGGAAAAAGAAATTAGAACGATGATAGAATAAGAAGATATGAAATAGAATGCATGGTGAAATAGCTAAGAAAACAAAGTGCAAAGTATCTCTAAACGCCTACTCCCCGGCAACGGTGCCAAAAACTTGACAAGGTCCCCTTGCGTATATCCCGCAAGTGCACGGGTTTGTCGAACTAATAATCCCAGATGAGCGGGTATCTAATCCACAGGGAGTAGGGAATAAAAACACTTATTTCGTTTCTTAGCTATGTGAAAGATCAGTAGTGATAAGTGTGACAATGATTCAATTCTCAAAAGTAAAAACAACAAGAGAGCACGAGTAAAGGAGGAGGTAAGGCAATCGATAAAGATGGGGTACTCAGATAATACTCTGGCTAGGACAATCGTTTCAAGTGCAAGAACCCTCTATTATGCTTCCTAATTAATGCGTACGGGCAACTAAGCCCTAGCGGAGGGTCATCCCTTAGACCATTCACTCTATTATGGCCGCAAAGAACTCGAGGAACGAAGGGGAAAGGAGACGCTCCTGTACCTCTTGACTCACCCTGTCAACCCTCTCCAACCTAGCTTTTTCTAACGCTCGTGGTGTGTCACTCACTCAAAAAGTTACCAACAAGAACTCTCAACCCTAGTACCACTCTAGGGAAAATGTTCATACAATCAAGCATTCAAGGTTGGAACTCACAACAAACATCAATTAATTGAAAGCATAATAAAGAGATTCAATGAAACAAATACATCCTAGGGTTCACAAATACCCAAGTACCCACTAGGGGTTTAGCTCTCCATGGAGCTAAGTACAATCAAAGAAATAGAATGTAAAAGCAATGAATCCATAGAGAAGCCCCCTCGATAGTTATGTCGATGGTCTTGTGGGAAGTCCTCTACTCGTCGTAAAAGAATTCCCTTGTCCGGTATAGGATACGCCACGATGGAAACTCCCCTACCAACCTTCTTCCAAAGGAATGACGATGTCGGAGCCGTAGAACCTCTCCAAAACCCTAGCCAATACCTCTCAAAATCCTAGCCGAAACCCTCTTTCAAGTTGGGGAAAAGATGGAGAAAAGAATCCTGAAATTGGGGCTGAATCGACTTTAAATAGGACTGAAATCGGAAATCCACACGCCCCTGTGGAATTTCAGCACGGGCCTAGGTAATTTCCACACGCCCGTACGGATTCTCTGAAACTTTCATTTTTGGGCGGCTGTGAACAGTAACTGCTACATTTTGCTATATTAACCTGCTACAGTACTCTGCTAAAAAATACACCCAAATCCACTTTTCATCGAGGTAATATAAACGGGCACACGTTTATGCCGTGGATCGCTTTGCTTCTTCAATGACGGATAAGTTGATGGAGATCTTGCTCTATGTGCATAAGTCAGAATGCTTGAGTGTGACTGCCCTTGTGCCCCTCCAAATGGTTGTGCTAACTCATATACAGGGAGGTTGGCACACACTCTAACATCTCGCACCCGACTCATATCTTCGCGTTTGAACTTTAGCAAGATTTCCTACAAAATTGGTGCATTGTGATCCACATTGGTTTCTTTCCTTCATAATTGGTTTCACAACCCAACCTGCATTAAAGTAACATAAAAACACACATATTAGTGTAAAAACCCGAGAAAAGTAATGCTCAACATAAGGAAAGAACGCTTCGCATTCATATTACACAAGCACTTATCAGTCATGCTCTGGGCCATTGAACACCAGAACACAGTCATTGCTTTCGGATGACTAACATCACCATAGATGATGGGTGGCTTCACAAATCGTGACCCATATAATTGCACCCAACCGTTAACAGTGAATGTAATGCTCGCAAGCTACTCCCCGAAGTACTCGACCATGTCATTCCTCTGTGAAAAAAGTAAATCAAAAATTAATTATCTTTCATAAAAAGTTTCATACTTTAGAACATTATATTACAGTTACAATTTAGAATTGAACTCACCTCAGGCTCTCCATGGACTAGGACATCAATGTCAAGCTCCTCCTGCAACTCGACAACTTTGCTGATTTCTTCACTGATGGCCTGCACATACTCCTCTTCAGAGATCCTGCGACAAAGGAATATCATTAAAACAATTTATTATCATAAGAATAGAAGGATTAAATTATCACAGAGTTGTGTGTTTAATGAAGAGTTCCCAATTGATTGCCTTGTATTCACGTCGCACTCTGCGGAGATCCATTGTCTGAGGGAATGAACCCGATGGTGGCGATGGGAAGGATTGGAAGATTCAAATTCTTCTGCTGGGCAACTAATCGGGCACTAACAGGAGTGACCCGACGGTGGTCGAGAGCCCTTTAAAGCGGCGACTTGAGTACAAAATGTAAGGTTAGCTTTTTAGACAAAGCTCACTTCAAAGCAGAGTAGATATGGGTAATCAAGAACTTACAGACTTTTCCCGAACTTCCTCATTGTTAACTCTAGGAGATGATTTTTCTTGAAGCACTGAGCAACATGACATTTGATGAGAAGAAAAACCTGCAAAAAAATAACATATAGCAAGAGAATGAAAAATTAGAAATTCAGCCATTCCTCGTGCACGCAGACGATTAAATCGACCATAGAGCTGGCTCCATTGTGAAGCCATGTAAATGCAACATTTACAGAAGCTCATCCAATGGATAGAAGAAATTTATTGGCCTAATTACCTAAAAGTACAATAAAGAAAAGCAAGAATAATAGCAGTGGTAATAAACCAATGGGGTAAGCAAGGTTATCCTAGATTTTTGTTGTCCGTGGAGTAATCTAAATCAGGGAAGCTTTTGCAACAAAGGGGTATATTTGGAATGCATGCACACAATTAGCAAATTTGGGAAAGTAACATACGGTTTGCTAGTTTTAGAGGAGGAAGGCAGAATTATTCCAGAGTTATTCCCTATAACAAAGAAACAAGAAGAATAAAAAAAATGGAGTAACACAAAATAATAGTTGTAGAGTACTCTGTACCTTATCCTTGGTACCAACCAATGCCTTGGCCACTGCATTAACTTCAACAACTTTCTATACGGCAAAAGAGAGCCATGATTTGATTGCCCTGTTGAGCTTGGTCTCATTTACAAGATCAACAACAGAGTGCATGAGTGAGCAGGAGGTCGAAACAACAAGCTTGTCTGTTGAACAAATAAGTAAAGTTCATTAACCAATGAAAGCATATACATAGATGAAAATTCTTTTCATATGCAAGTATGAATACCTTTGCCCACGATAGCCTCAAGGGCCTCAAGTGTGCTAAGGGAAGAAGCGAGATCATTGGCCGAAATATTCCTTCCATCTACAACTCCAGCAAAAAAGAACTTGCCAGATGGAAACCCACCTTTAATCAGGTCAAGGGTCTGGGTTCCACGCACAAGATCAAAACCAATTCCAGAAATGCCACTCAAACCAGTAGTCATCTTAAAACAACAAAGGGGAGAAATAAGATTACACACAGGAAAACATAGAAAAAATTCATGAGATAAGCATGGCCACTGACTTAAATGCCTCAGCAGGAACATCAGCAAAGTAGGTCTCAATCAACACATTCAAAGCAGAAAATGATGATTCTAGTTCTGAGTAGGCCTCAGTGAATGCCTGCAATTGGTGAGATTAAAGATCAAGGACAAGGGTGGCTCATCAAATTGAATCCAGGTGGCACCAACCGCATTTAACTCATCGATAACTTCCCTGTGGATAATTAAATTAACTTATTAAGATTGAAAAAGGGGGAAAACAAATATGTATGAATAAACAATAGCTAGAAGCATGTTTAAAAACTTACTTATAAACTGGCAGCACCTTCCTCAAGAGAGAAAACAGAGAAAAGGACTTCTATACTCCTTTCGCAGGCATGGAAAGCAATAAATAAGAGACACGTCCTACAAGTACTGGGA
This sequence comes from Dioscorea cayenensis subsp. rotundata, assembly GCF_009730915.1. NCBI lineage: Eukaryota > Viridiplantae > Streptophyta > Magnoliopsida > Dioscoreales > Dioscoreaceae > Dioscorea > Dioscorea cayenensis. Next base: position 12,602,702 of record NC_052473.1, read on the forward strand.
CTGTATCGATTCCAAGCTGCATCACAGTAAGAGAAACACGGATGAGAAGAGGATATTAAGCAAAACATAAGAGAATGTTAAGAAATAGTGTCTCGCTACCTGCAGAGTGCTCAAGTTCATGTGAATTTTCAAAGAGAGTATCCAAAAATGAATCTATATATATAATCCCTCCCAATAAGGCATTGAATACCCTAAAACTATATATTATAGGCTCTAATAGAACAAATGAAAACAAAATAATACATCAAAAGCAAGACCCCAAGGCAACAACTGCTACAAATGCATTCACTCTAATTCATTGTCCTCATTCTTATACTTCAATATGATGTTACATTCTTAAAAAAAAATAAAAAAAAAATTCATAAAACACTTTTTTGGGTATTCATTGCACCTCATGGGTCCTAAATGATGAATCAAACTAAACAAATACATCATAATGAAGACTCCAATTCATGACCTTACCATTCTTATACTAATACAAACAATTCTAATTCTCAAAAACTCCTTTCCACATAAAGCACATAAAATCTTAGCTCAAAGTCATCATATATGATTAAAAACAACATCAAAACAATGGCAATGTAACTTAAGGAATTAAAAGCAGGCAAATCAATTGCTTACTTGCAAATCACAAGTAATAGCTAATGCATGGTTCATAGGAAACACAGAAAATGCTCAGGATTCAGCAAAACTAAGAAAGATCAAAGGCATTACTATAAATCTTATCATCAAAGATTAAACACTTCAATGAAAACATTTGAGATATAATCAAGTTCATGACCATTCCTTTAATTTCAATCATAAAAATAATCTTAACAGTGAGAATTTAAAGAGAAAAACTATGAATCTAATAACAAAATCCAAAGAAAAACACCAAAACACATCAATGACACCATCGGAGAAGGCCTCATCTCCAGATATAACAAACAATACCATTAATACGATCAAAATTAGGAACAAGAACTTGGATCACTGCAGTGATATAGAAGAGAAAAGGAAGGGCCGGAGATCTCACGGTGACTACTATCTGGTTTAAATGGTGATGCCTCGTCCATTATCATCCCCATCATTGCTCCCAGAAGAGAAATCAGCCCTACTGTCTTTGCATTGTCCAGAACTGGAGAAAACGCAATCACCAGAGACCTCTTCACCTACTGAACATTGCTTGCTTTGGTATTGCGGCCTCAACCTGTAAACAAACAAACTCCCTTATTAAGATTTTATAGCATTAAGAATTACAAACAAACCTTCTGGAGCCCAATTTTGTCCTCCGAATGCGGAACTCCTAAAGTGTCTCAATTGACTAAGAATTTATCATACTAGATACATGCTCTAGAATCTAAATCATCACAATCCTAAACCAAAATGTCCAGATACATGTCAACCCATAGGAATTAAAGCTAAAACAGCTCAAACTAGTAGTTTGGCACTCATAATCAGCTACATTGTGAGTAAAAGCTAGTAATATTAAATTCAAGGATACCTTGCCTTCCAATTCTAGGTTTTTTTTTCAATCATCCGAACTAATTATTATCCAAAAATTCATCATCTTATAAATTGATCAAATAAAAGTGGCAAAGAGTTAATAAACAAGATACCAAAGAATTGAAGAGCAATTAATAAAAGCCAAAAAAAAAAGGCGAGAACAAAGTGAGTTAATAAACAAGATACCAAAGAATTGAAGAGCAATTACCGTTTCCATCCTTCTAATTTCATAGCGCGCATACTGAGCCACCAGATAAACAGCTAAGATGAAAACAATAAATCCATAAAACAAAGAAATCAAAATGGTAAAAAAGAGAAATTAAATAAATGTAGAGAAATACCTAAAGGCATGCAAGCAAAGAAGAATTGTACCAAGTGAAAATCAAACCTGCAGATCAAACCCCAAAAAATCAGACATTTTGACTAAAACCCTAACCCTAGATGAACAGAGGATAAGATTATAAAGATCGAACCCAAACTTCGATGAGGGCAAGAGCTACGCTTTGAGCTCCAACGGCGACGCTGAAGAAGAAAACGACGGCGACGACGACGACACCTACGAGCGCTACTTAGACTTCTCTGGCTTCAGCGGCGCTACCATTATCATCTGAGAACGCATCAAAACAAGCAAATCAACAAAGAGAAAAGTAGAACTAGATCAAAACCTAAAAGTTTGCAGAGATCTACCCGAATGGTTTACCGAATATGATGGAAACGAGGAGTGATCAGAGGGTTCGTCTGTCGCCGCCATTGGAGAGGATTGAAACTTTACGAGGGTTTCAGAGAAAGGGATAGGGTTTTGAGGAAACAGACCGACGAAGATGTGTGTGAATGGACGGTCGGATGAAACCCTTGAGTTTTAATCGGACGGTCAAATAAGGTTTTAGTGAATTAACTTCGTTGTATATAAAGTAGACACTAATTTGATATTTTTAAATATTTAATTTTCAGGTTTTAATATTTTAATAGAATCTTAGTATTAGTTAGAGGCTCTGCACTCAATTAAGTTTAACAGCTTTTGCTACAAGTTTAAATTTGATTAGCTATATCTTAATATTTATATTACTAGAATAATATTGATTAAAAATAAATTATTTAAGAAATTTCAAAATGTATATAAAATAAAATATTAATTACTAAATTTGTTTCTAATCCGTTTGTAATATACAAAGGATTAGAAATAGTCCCTTTCTATTAGAAACGGATTAAAAACGGATATTTTATAATATTTAATAATCTTTAAATAAAATATTAATGTTTTAAATTCGTTTTTAGTCCCTTTCTATTAGCAACGGATTAAAAACTGATATTTTATAATATTTAAATAAAATATTAATTCTTAAATCCGTTTCTAGTCCCTTTCTATTAGAAACGGATATTTTTTAATATTTAATAATATTTAAATAAAAAATTAATTCTTAAATCCGTTTCTAGTCTCTTTCTATTAGAAACAAATTAAAAACGGATATTTTTTAATATTTTAATAAATTATATTTTTAAAAGGCCGTTTGTAAGCCGTTGTTATTAAGATCATATTTAAAACCATTAGTATTCCGTTGCTAATCTGTTCGTATTACAAACAAAATAAATTCCGTTTCTAATATTCTGTTTTTAAACACTAACTTTCTTGTAGTGCTAGCGAGTGATTGACCAATATTGAAAATTAGCTTATGGAGATGAAACCCAACAGGATTTGCTAGGGATATTGGTCGATCACAAAACTAATGCTCTATGAGGATAAGAACTCAACTCAAGTACAAGAATGAGACTCAAAAAGGTCTTATGCAAGAATTATAGAATAATACGTCTATAAGAATATCTCTTGACGAAAAAAATGTTTTCTCCCTAAGCATATCTTCAGCATTAATCTATTCCGAACTATAGATTAACCAACTCGACCCCAAGAACCAGGTTTGATATATATTGCCCTATAAAATGAAGACATCTCACATTTTAATGGAAACAAAGACATAAAATCTTAAAAGAACAGCTATGAACCTATATCACTAAACAAATGAACAAATATGCATCGACAACTAGATCCATACACAAATAAAGTTTATTGATGAGAACAAAATAATCCAAAGAACAAATAGAGTAAGGAAGACCTATATATACAAAAAAATAAAAATAAAAAAATAAAAAAATAACTATAGCTAAACATACTATAGCTATAGGGCAACTCAAAGCTCACCCGAACACATATCCATCAAGATAAATGGATCTGGTCTTCGAAACATTAAAAAAATTCACATCTCATAACACTAAACTACATAGAACAACAGACCTTACATCACTAAACAGATGAAAAACCCATATTCATTGAAACTAGCAAATAAAAAAAGGTCAATTGACAGTAGTTCTGTTTGATAATCAACATGATAGATAAACACCCATCTCTACAACAAGATCAAGGTACATAAGCATGAACAAATTAACTGCAGGCCTTCCATGCGATATATGTGATAAGAATTAGGTTGTAGTGTTGGACGAAGTGCAAATACTTTATTACAACAAAAATAACCATAAGACATTGTAGAACAATAGATCCAGTATAGGTCTGATAACACTTACTAATTCTGCTAATAATAAAACGATCATAACACATGGAGCAAGAAAGAAATTGTTATCAACAACTCCACTCACTTGAAATTCTCACTTTGTAGCTGAGCTCATGAAGAGCTTCCCATTTATGCCGCCAACATCAAAGTGGCAAGGATGGAGAGAAAGTCTGTGAGATTTTTTTTTTTCTTTTTAATGAACTTAGGCAGGTGATCGCGGCTCGTGGGTTGCAGGATAAAATCAGATCATCGAGATTCAGGAGTTACTAAGGATAAGAGCGAGAAAAAGAAAACTACGTATGTAAAACAAAATCCAATGGAGAAGGTTTAATAAAAGGGTGGGGTCCACAAAGATGATATACAATTAAGATTATAGAATTCTTGATTCCAATATTTTCTAAGGAGATAATGTTTAACAAAGATTATCTAAGCTATATCCAGGTCAAACTAAGATACCAAATCACCTGTAAAAGGTAGTAGTCAATATTGGAGGGAGAGATCATCCTAGAACCTATAGAGGAGGATCACATATCTTGGTGAATCACCCACCTTGGTCGGTTAAATTTGAAGAAGCTTGGGCAAAGATTAATAAGAAGGGACAAAGGATCATGGAGATAGAGGGAGAATAGATGCAAGAGCTTTTCCATTCCTCTTTCTTTTATGTTAATTGATTATTCAATTCTGATCTTGATAACTATTATGAACTAAATAGTTTTGTAGGACTGTGATAACCTTTAATTCATAATGTGATTGAACTATTCTTTTGTCTTTCTTGTTCTTAATAATTATTAATTATTTTAAGTTGTTTATTTAATTCTATCCTGATTGATGCTTTCTATTCAATCATCTAGATTGATTAAAGTGCCCTAAATGAACATAGAGAGAAACTTTAGAGAAGACCATAAATCAAATAGCATAGATTAATTTAACACTGATTTGTTTATAGGATAGGAATAAACCTAGTAAACCTTAACCATTTTAATATTAGTGCTTAATGAATCTAATCATAGATAATTCATATAGGATTAATGTAGTAAATTGGTGAGATTACTAATGCCTAATTGATTTTGTGAGGTGATTTTAGATTTATGAAAGACTCTAAGATAACAATTTACTCATTAAGACAAGGTATTTAAAATAAGAAACGTCACAAGGGAGTTGAAAGGGATTCACAATCCTAGGTTTTTGTATAATGATATTTGCCCCTCCTAGTTTATTTAGGACTTCATAACTAAAATAACAAATTAATTGATTGTCTTAATAAGAGTAAATTATGATAATCTTACTACTTAATAGATATTTGTACAATTCCTCATGAGATTGATGCTTTATTTATCACTTTACTGCTTATTGATGACACGTACTTTTGCATAGTTATGTCACACACAACACATAGCTTATTCTTGGAAAACTCATTTACTTAAATGTCTAACCAGTATTATATTTATCATTTCAGTAGATAAGAGATAGAGGGATATACCATCATTTTCAAAGTTAGAAAAAAGCAATGTTCTCATACTCAGACCGGGCATCAACTCGGAAAAGGTTAGGGATTAGGGGTCAAGGGGTTCAACCGGGGTCAACAATTTTTATTAAAAATAATATAAATTTTAGTTATATGTGATTAAAAAAAAATCAAATATTGAAGAATAAAAAAATAAAAAAAATAAAAACATAACTTTTAAAACTTTAAGCAAGTATTCTACATAAATAAATATTGAAGTACACCACATTTAAAATGTGAAATATACTTATACACCAAATAACATAAAAATAAACTAGTACAAAATCAATTGAAAAACATAAAAATATTCAACTAAGAAATAAACAACTAAGAAATCCATAAAAAAGAAGCATAAAAATATTCAATCTTCATAAATTCAAATGCATCAAATAATTATAAATATAAACTTGTTCAAATTCCATAAATTAAAATATAAACATGAAAATAAAACAACTAAAAATCCATAATTGACAAACATAAAATTGTTCAATATTTATAAATTAAAACATAAACTTGAAAGTTGAAACATTTCACAAAAATTTGCTCAAATCTATAAACTCCTGATCCACGCTCACGCATTGTCATAATTAGGAGCCCTCCTAACTGAGCAAATCTTCTCCAATCACGCTTGCATTACCCGACTTCAACGAATGACTCTAAATTCAATACTTGGATCAACAATCTCTATCTAACAAAGAAATAAAAATACAAGTATTAATGTTATGAAAAATTTTGTTTCTTGGGAAACTTATAACTTGTATTTTATATACTAGAAACTTATCACTAACCTTGAATATGATCATAACAGTATAGGAATAGCATCATTCACATACATTGCTTCTTCTATAGTCACATCATAATCAAGTTCGGGAGGAGATGATTCCTCTTATTCCAACACCCAAAAATCCACCTCATCAATGTGCTCATAGTCAATTGGATAATAACTTCTCTTCTTATGATGATGCCTATACAAAAAAATAAGTAAAATAAAAATTACATATTAATAATTACTTAAATTGAATAATAATTCTTAATTAATATACAAAGTTAAATACCTATTCTTCAAACGCAAATTATATGATGCAAAAACAATGTCATTGAGTCTTTGATACTCTAATCTAATTCTTCTCTTTGTGTGAATGCGCTCAATAACACACCCATTGCGTTCACATCTAGAAGAGGAAGTGGTTTGGTTTAAAAGCCGGATAGCTAATTGTTGCAAAATTGGATCATCATAACCAAATAGCTTTCACCATTCATCTTTAAATCAAATAACATAATGTAAACATTTTTTAAAAAAAATTAATTAAAGCCATACATGTAAGAAAAATGATGAGATGTTTAATGATTAACATTTACGGGGTCTCTTTACTTTATAAGTGTCAATCGCGAACTGGCGGCCGAACCTTTCTTTTCGGTCATGATACATAGAGATCTCATCCATTACTTTCCCACTATCATTAGGCTCTCTACACATGCTTGTCTTTTAAATCGCATTCAAGAGACCATGGACAATTTATGGAGTATCAATAAATGGTTCGTTGCCATACCTTAGAAAAAAAACAGTTAATATATTACAAAATGCTTATCTTTTCTATCTCATCCATTACTTTGTCACCATACCTAAAAGCTGGATTCAAAAAGTAAAGTCAGCAAACATACAAATATCACTACTAAAATGCTTTTCCCATCTACTGTCAATGATATTGATATATGGAGTGTAAAACTTCTTCTTGTTTCCCAAAGTAGGCATGATTCCTTTATGAATTCTAGTCATACCTTCATAAACATAACCAAGTGATGGTGTTTCGTCGCTATCCACAATACGCATAGGTGCTGCAATCTTCACCATAAGCAAACAATCATCCCAAAATTTATTTTCTAAGATAATATCATTGACAGCTTTTCCAGTAGCACTTGTAGATAATCTGTTATCTCTGTAATGCTTACTTGTCACCAAAGCTTGCACGTCATGCTTATGATCATGAATACTCTTTAAACTAATAAAGACGGTGGCAAAGTGAGTTACCCCTGGCCGCATAATTTTTTTTCCAACCATCTCTTTTTCTCAACCAAGACAGGAAGAAAATATGGTTATAACAAAAATAGTCACTTTTGAAGCACGGTTTGCATGCTCTACCAAATGAGGCATTTCCAATATCTTTCAACAACAAATTTAGGCAATGGGCTACACAAGGAGACCAATAGATGTGCTCATATCTCTCTTGTAATAATTTTCCAGGTTTCATATAGTTACTTGCATTATCAATAACTAAATGTACCACATTAGAAGGCCCAATCCATTCAACTATTTTTGCAATTAAATTACACAAGTTTGAGGCATCCTTGATATTATCTGGTGCATCAATGGATTTGATAAATGTTATTCCGGCAGGGCAATACACCTAAAAATTAATTAAAGTCCTCTGTCTTTGATCAATCCAACCATCACCCATAATCATGCATCCAGAGTTAACCCAATTGCTTCCATAACCATCATTAAGAAGTTGACATTCTTTCTTTCAATTTTCCAACAAATGAATTCTCATATCACTGTAGTATGGGCCCTTATATCAACTACCAATCATAGCAATATCATCCAAAGCCGATTGAAAATAAGGAGAACGCAACGCATTAAAAGGAATGCATGAATCTAAAAACCGTTGAGCGATTTCCATATGTACGTTTTGAAATGCTTGTTTGCCACATAGTATACTTTTGATACTGGGTTAAGACCTGAACTAGTTTTTGGAATCACATCATCTCTAACTGGATCTCTTGCCTTTCTTTTCCCTAGTAGTTTCGTAAAGGCTGAATTTTTCTCTTGTAGCTTTAGTGGACGATTTAAATCTTGTAACTCTTCATCATCATCCCCTTCAACAACTTTATATGCATATTCACATTCTTTCTCCTTTTATTTTAAAGAATTAAGATGTGTTAAAAACTACTCATGAACATCATGTGGAACCTTTTTACAAGTCGCAATGTTGCCATAAATTCCAGCTAAATGGTATTTCATCCTGTTGATGCCTCCATCTTGATGTTTAGATCCACAATAAAGACATTGAAATTGGTTTCTTCCTTGATTATTAGTGGTTAAAGCAAAATGGTCCCAAGCAGGATCACTCTTTGAACGAACAGAGCTAGAGACTGATGATGATTGTGTTTTAGACTCCATTTCCTTATAAAAAAATACAAGAGATAAAAAAAAATTATAGTATGTTTACACATTACATCTTGCTATCTTGAAAGTATATATAATATATATAATAAAAATACAAAGATCATGATCTTTCTCATGTCAATAATCATATATATCTGTTTTCATGTCAATAATTATATCAAGATGTTTAATCATATATCAATAATTATATCAAATGTAAATAATTATGATCTTTCTCATGAAACTATACATATATATTTGTTTTCATGTCAATAATTATATCAAGATGTTTAATCATATTGGACTCAAATGAACCAAAATATTTAGCCATTCAATTTGTCACCCAACTTAATTAGCTAAATTTCACATCTCTTATCACCAAACAAATACTTCCAACTAAATGAAAACTTTGATAAATTTTTTTAATCTTATAAGTTTTCATACAAAGAGCTTAAAGCTCGTCACCAACCATCTCAAACAAATAATTCTTTTTTATCCTTTTCTTTTGGCTTGACTTAGACTATCATTAACTGTTTTAGATAACTTTCAATTAGTCATAATAGAAATGTTAGTCGTAAAAATAAACCAAACTATTTCAATTAGTACATATTCATAAAAAATAAATTAGAGACTCCACCATTATATCCCCACAAATGCAAAACTCAATTTCATTACACAATAACAACAATAATTAATACTATAAATGAGAATGAATTAAAGAAGCCACCAACCAGAGCTACATAAAAACCATGTTTTGTTTCTGATTCTGGTTTGGACCAAAAACTCTAATACTTCATAAAAACCAAGCTTAACAAGTTTACAAACATTAGAAAATATAATCAAATAAAGAAAAAATAGCCACATTTAATGTCCAAAATCCTATTGAGAATTTCCTTCCTCTTACTATCCAAAAGCCTTTGTTGAGTCGTTGACTATTCAAAGCAAAGATCTCATCTATGAAAACAAAATGAGTGAGTTAAAAACTTAAAAAACCAAAAAAAAACATATAATAATAAAACAACAAAGATCCAATGCGGAAGCGAAACTCACCTTGAAGCCCAGAGATTTCAAGCTCTGATCTCGCAACAACCCCTTGATGTTGAGAACATTGAAAAGTTGGGAAAGAGTGAATGAGAAGTTGGGAACGGATGAAGGATGATTCAATGATTCTCAGATATGTAAATTCTAAATAGTGAATAATCTGAATACCCTTTGTTTAAACTTATATGTTTTAACCCATCAAATATTAATAGATTATAACATAGAATAAAAATTAAAAAAATTAAAAATTGTGCAAAACTGGGATTGGTGACCGGGCCGGGTCACCGGGTCACTGGTCCGAATGGCCAGGTTGCCGTTCAGTCACAGTTTTATTGAAATCCAGGTTTATATATTGGACCGGACAGGCTTAAAGCCCTGGTCCGGGTCAACCTGTTCCGACCGGGCGGTCCTATCCTGGTCTGAAAATCATTGGAAAAAGAATGGAGTTAGTCCATCAACTTTCTCAATGACAAAATATTCATGGGAGAAGCACCCCCTACAAAAAACGAGATTAAAGACATTGCTAGAAAGTATTGTTCGCACAGTTGCTTTGTAGGTTTATAAGGAGCTAGATACTTTTGGGAAATTTGGTCTTGAGGAGTCTTTAGTACAAGATGATTTTTCTAATCAAATTGAACCTCGAGGTCAGTGTAGCCACTTCAATGGACTTCTAGACCTTAACTAAGTCTAGGGACTCTAGTTCAAAGTGTGATCTTGTCAAGGAAAAGACTATTGATGTGAACTTATTTTTTACAAACCCTATAGTTGAGATAAGAGTAAGATAAGGTCTTCTTTTTGATTTTGAAGAGTCCGTTTATCTAGCTATCCCATCTTGCTTCTCTCCTTATGCTAGCAATGGAGGCTCTTGAGGTCATTATGCTACCTTTAGCTTAGGTTACTTTAGATGAAATATCTTATGTATACATAACTTAATTGTTGGAGTTATTCAAGGTTTAAGTATGTGCATTTCTTAGCAGCTTAACCATTTACTCTTTTTCTTCTTATTTGACCTTATAATCTTATCTATAGACATCACCCTTACATAGCTTATAAGCGCATAATATATAAAAGTTTTATATGTTATTTATACGCACTTGGCTTGTCTTTTTAAATAACGTTCTACATTTTTAGTCCCACTAATGGCGTTTTGTGCCTCTATGAATAGGCAAGCAGACATCAAGACAAAAGAGTGAAAATATGACTAAAAAAGAGCAAAGTGGATGGAAAAGTATTACTCTAGAGAAGTGCACAACCCAAGCATGGGTGTGCTAAGACCATGCGAATCACAAGAAAGCAAGATATTTAATGCATGACACAAGCACAGTTTCCCTGCTCCTAGTACAGACATGCTTTACTAAGCATGGATGTGGTAGGGGCTATGTAAATCACTGGAGTTGGATTTTTCATGAAGATTCAAGTGCTAAATGTAGCCAATAAAGTGCATAGGCCAAACACACCCCAAACACGGGTGTGCACTATTTGATTCCTGCTGTTAAAAACCTGCAAGTTAAGCCTTCAAGAAAGATCTTTTGGTGAGAGTTGAGGAGACAACTAGGGGTTGGAATGGAGGTTGAAGACCACTATTCAAGGATGAGTTAGCACCACACCTTCGACACTTTGGGGCTCAAGATCGAGGCTTTAGCTTCTCCAATCCCGAAGTTCCATCATCATCCATTGAGAGAAGTTTGAGGAAGTTTTTACTATGAGTTCAATCTTGTTGTTACTCTTGTATTGCATTTGGATTCTTGTTAATGTGAGAAGCTAAAACTCCTTCTGTGCCTCGGGCCATGAAACTCAAGATTTTTTGTAGTTGATTTCCTTATTGTATTGGCTATTCTAATTTTTCTTGTGAAGCTTCTTTATTGCTTCATGATTTTAATTACTAGTGTGAGAGCCCCAACTTCATATTTCATTGCCATGATTAGGATCAAGAGATCAATCATGTAAGGTCACACATAGGAGATAAAGATTGAGTGCACTCCTAAAGATAGGGTGTACGGTGTTGAGCTCTCCAAATTAGGGTTAAGCCTAATAGAGGGATTCAAAGAGTGATTAATACAGTTGTAGGGCAATGATATATTGTTGTATGGGACTAGGTTTGATTGTATGGGCCAAAGGAATTAACTAATCAAAGAATTTTCATTGTCTAAGAATTCTCATCAATAGCAGTCTTAGGAAATCATTACTTAATTGTCTTTAGGAGATGGAGTCCAAGATACTGTCACATTCCCTTACTTATTTTTACAACACCAGTTTTAGTCTTCATTTATTTAGGTTTTCTTGATTAGGTTAGCAACATTACCCTTTTCTTATATATTAGATAATAGAAAAAAACTACTATTAGGAGCTCTAGTCCTCGTGGATTTGACTACATACCATACCTTTGGATGCACTTCACTATGTTTTAAGACCCATGCACTTGTGGCATATACGCAAGGGCATATCAAGTTTTTAGTGTCATTACTAGGAATCGACATTCTAGGAACATTAGGATTATGTTAGTCTAGCCATTTTTATTTATCATTTTATCTTTTATCTTTCACAACTATTTTTTATTTTTGTTTTTGATTTTTCTTGATTGAGGCTTATTTTGTTTTTCCCTTATGAAGGTAAAACTATATGAAGCAAGATAATCCTTCTTGATTGGTTAAGAAGGATTAGGAAATTGAGCACAGTTTTCAGCAATGGTTGAGAACTGCAACATTAAGAAAAGAATGATTAGGAAAGTCAGTGCTGAGGTTGAGCAAATAAAGCCAATGGTGACACCCCAATGAAGAATTTTTTATTATGTGAGACTGAGCATCGATAGTTGATACGCCCCTTGTGTATCTGCAAGTGCACGAGTCGTAAGAAGTAGTGTAACGTACCCAAAAAAGATCGGGTAGTTGAATCCATAGGGACTAGTAATCTTCTAATACTTATTACTCTTCCAATATCTAGCCTAATCAAAGATTGGTGTAAAACTCTATTCTAAGAATCTAGAAAGAATAAGAAATGTGAAGAAAGGATGGAAAGATAAGGGATATAAACTAGGTAGAAACAATGATGAGAAGTAGCACCTCGGATAAATCCCCTAGTGAAACATGTAGTTACTCTCCTACAATGATTATCAAGTGCATCCTATGGATTCTATGTGTGCTCTCAAAGCAATGTCACATCTACGGCAATCAAACTCATCAAGTTTTGTTGTTGCAACTACGCGAATCATGCACATCACGTTTTGCAACTACACTATGGCAATCACAACTATGGCATTCAATACACATCGAGTTTTACAATCATAACTACGCTAATCACACACATCAAGTTATGTAACACAAGTTTTAACGTAGGAAAACCAATAGAACTCTATAATCATTGCAAAAGAGTAAATCAACTAGGTTTAATAGCCCGAGGTACTGGAGAGCAGTTAGCCCCTCATGGGTTCACACAACATTAAAAAGATAAAAGAAATAATTAAGTAAGAATCCATAGACTCCCTATTGCTTCTCAATCTCTCTGATTGTGCTTTGAGGAGCTTCCCGCCAACTTAGCTCCACTCCAAATCGTGCTTCAAAACCTTGGCTCTAATCCCATGATGGATGGTGGGGAAGATTGTCCAAAATTTTCCTCGAAAATCCCAAGCCAAACTTCATCCCAACCCCTAAAATTAGGATCTTAAAAGGTGCCTTTCAACCCAAGCACGGCCTAAGCACAGGCATTCTTTTCATGGACAAGTCTTGAGTTTTTGGCAGACAAAATTTCCTCCAGGCATTAAAGTGCATGACCAAAAAGCGCGCCCGTGCTTAGGTCATGCTTTCATAAGAATGACTGTGCTTTAGGCTCTATGACCATACTTTCCTTTTCCTGATATTTTCTTGAATTCTGGCAATTTGCAAGGCCGAAAGCATACCCGTGCCTAGGTCGTGTTTATCTTCTAAGGGTTGAAAATGACTTGTTTTTATGCTAATTTCACTCTAAAACTTGTTCTAATGTCTTGAGACTTGTTAATCTGCATAGAAATAACAATATACCCATAATGGAATCGAAATATATAAAATGGGTGCTAAAAGACAAGCAAAATGCATACAGGAGGTAGGTAAAATGTAGATATGAAATGCACTCATCAATGCTTCCACTTCTAATATTGTTAGACCCCTAATAGCAGCAAACATGTATGAGTTGAAGTTAAACTTCATTCAAATGGTCTAACAAATGTGCCAATTTGATGGTTGATTAGTGCATTTTATATAGACATTTTACATGCCATATTACATTATTTGCTTATCTTTTGGCATATATTTTGGTATAAATCGGTACTAATTTGGATATTTGTGTTTAATTGTGCAAGAAATTAGCTATTGGGATGAAAGAATAAGTTTTGGAACAAATCATGTGCAAAACAAAGTTGAAATGAAAATTACAGAGGAAGCATGAGTAGAAGCACGGGCATGCTTCTGCCCATGCACTTTACGGGGAAATCCTCATCTAGCTAAGCACTGACTATATCCCTAGGCGGCACTGTAGCTTGGGAAACATGGTCAGAAGCACGCCCGTACTTCAACTCATGCAAATTACAGCATTTCCAGAAGAAGAGCAGTACGGTAGTGTATCATTTCTATTGTAATAGAAATACTATAGCACGGTTACTGTAGTAAGTGGAAGAAAAAAGCACGGCTTCGGTGCCAAGAGAATGGGCATGCTTCTGCTCATGCAGATTATAGGTTTTCCATTTTTCAAGCCAAAATAGTATAGAAGACCTTCCCGAAAAGAGCTCAGTTCAGAGCACGGCCGTGCTTGCCTCAGGAATGCCTTTTTAAACCCCAAAGTTATGTTTGAAGGGGACTTTTTCTAGGGTTTCTTCTAGATCTCCTTGGAGGCGGTGGCTTGGCTTCATCTTACATGGATTGGAGGTGGATCTGAGGTTCTAGGACACTTAGTAGAGCGGAGCAACATCGGCGGGACTTCATTGGAGTGGTTTGGAAACAAAAGGGTTGTCTTCATGGCTTCTTTCTCTTTTGTTTTCTTTAGTTTTTCATGTGTTTGTAAAATTAGGAGGGGCTAACCATCATATGGTGCCTTGGATTATGATCCTTAGCTGGTGATGTATTGGCTTTGTTTGTTTAGTTATTGAGTTTTCTTGTGACCTCCCTTTTGTTTTTCTTGATTGTTCCTCTTCGTGTTAATTGCCTTGAAGTTTGTATGTTGCAAAATTTGGTGTTAGAATTGCCGCTATCTGCATGAGCATTGTTGTGGCTTGCATGTTCCCAATAGTTGCAATTACTGTCAAGAAGCATATTAACCTTAGTGTGGTGTCTGTTGTCAAGATGTTAATTGAATGATCCATTTATCTAGGGTACACATTAGGGAAGGGGATGAGTTCGCTCCAAGCCTTGAGTAAGGCCGTACATTATCAAAACCTCCATAGGTGGTCACCATGGTCCAAGGAGATGTACATATAATCATTGCTTAGTAATTACATTTGTCGAGAGGAGTAGTCCGGGACACTACTCTATCTCAGTGATTCTCAGCTAGTTCACTTCCAGCCCTACATTTACCTTAGCAAATTCTTAGTTCAATTTTACTCTTTAAACCTTTGGTTCAAGCTATATTTTAGAAGATCAACGAGTACTAAGAGCTATACCAGTCCCTGTGGATTTGACTACTCGACCCATTCAGGTACACTTTACTACTTATACGACCCATGCACTTGCGGTTACATAAAGGGTGTATCAAGTTTTTGACACCATAGCTAGGGACTGACAACTATTAGGAAAGTTAGGATTCTAGTAATCTAGCCATTTATTTCTTTTGTACAAATTTGATTCTTTTGTTTTTGTTTTTTTTTCATTCTCTGATTTTTTTTCTTGTTTCAAGAGGGTCAAGAGATGGATGAATTTGGGGGATCATTCATGTCTCTCATCTAATTATCATTCAAACTATTCCCAAGAAGAGCAAAAGTTTGGTAGATTTTCTAATACATCACACACAAATCAACAATGCAAGGATACAACAGTTGGAGGAGTGTATCTCACATGATCCAAACTACTCCCAACCAGAACCAAGTTTGGCAGATCCACTTACACACTACACATAGGACCATGTTGCAAGGGTATAAGAGTTTGAAGAAATGTGACCTATTGTTAAGAAAGATCCAATGTGGTAGTCCAACTTTAACATTGAAGCTCATACATTCTATGAAGAATTTCCACTCCCAACTCAAGATATGTCTATTCCATTTGAGATAAGTCCTAGCAAAGAAAGTTGGGGGATTTTGAGATAGAAGGATGATATTCCATAAGAGGCACTCACACCCAAATCTATTTGCTTCAACTGTAAATAATTTTCTGCAGTGGTGTTGAAGCAGTTGAGAGTGTCATGTTCCCCAACAGAATGGAATTAAATCACTTGAGGAAGGAAACTCAAATTTCAAATGAGACGAAGGATATGAAAGATAGTAGGGATGGTGAAGCCTATGCTCAAGAATCAACAAGACCCATTCAATACTTCATGATGGAAGAATCTTCCATCATTGTTGACACTAGGAGCATGTACGATCAAGAATTAATAGGGCCACTCCATGATCCATTGCTAGAAGAATCTCATGAGACCTCAATTACTTCTAACCAAATGATTTGGGCGAAACATCATGAGGTTGAAGTCCCACTAGTGGAGGAGCATGCCCTTTGTAAAGGAGAGACTTCCCCCGAATAAAGATAATGAAGAGATGGTTTTACTTATTATAGAACCAACACCTCAAACAAGTGAAATGGGGGAACAATGGGAGAGAATCAAAATTGAAGAGGTGAATGGAACATACATTATTGAGTTTGAACAATAAGCCTCTTTTAACAATTACAAATGTGTTAATAAGAAGAAGGTGCAAGGACTAGACATTGGTTCTACGAAAAGGCTAAAGAAATCGATAGACCCTCCCTTCTTGAAATTGAACAACTCTTGTCCCTAGTTGTTCCCTTGGAAGCCTAAGAGTCAATGTTTAATGTTTCTAACTTTCAAGAGTGATCTTGAGACGTTGCTAAAGGATGTTGACGGTGGAAAAATAAAGAAGATGAAGACATCTCCTACAACCACATCATTTGTCATGAAACTTAACACCGCTGTCCCCAAAGTGTTCCCCGGTAAGCTCACTCATTTCTCATTTTTAGGAAGCAACTATGCATGTTGTAGCCAGAAGGAGCACACTTTTTTGAACCTCGATAAGGTAAGTGAATAGGTATGTCAAGCAAATGACTCTAAATAAGCTCTTCTTGGGAGGTAACCCAAGCTTTGGTTGAATATGCTTTCTTGTGTTTTTCTTACTTTAGTTTAAATGCTTTCTTTGAGTTTCTTTAATTATTTGGTGGTGCACTTGATTAATTCCTTGTTTGATTCTTGGGGTTTACAAGCATTTTCATTATATATATATATATATATATATATATATATTATTATATGTTAAGGTTGCAAACTAAGCATTTAGAGCTTTGAAATGATGTTAAATTGAGGACTGGAGAGTTTCCTAGGCTGAGCATAGGCATTAGCACGCCCGTGCTTACAGGCATGCACTTGGCAAGAATTTAGAAATTTCGGTGTGCAGAAATCATGGGGATGCTCCCAACTAAGCACGGATGTGCTTCCTGAAAAGCACGGGTGTGCTTCATAAAAAGCACACCGCTACTTCCCCTTTTTCTTAGAAATTGTGGCATATTTTATTTCTTTTTAGCACATGATAGCATACCAATGAAGATCATCACGCAGGGGTTAACACATTGAACCTTAGGGACGAGGAGGACTCCACCGAGAGTGACAACTTATGAGCACCACCAGCTCATTTTTAATTTTTTGTATTTAATTTTATTATTTTTCTTATTTTTCTTTTGTTGAGCTTCACTTGTGCACCCTTTTTGCTTTTCAGGAAGTAAGCCATATTGCAGCATGTAGCCCACATATTGAGAGCGGCCACATCACTTTGTGTGATCATGAAAGTCTCTAAAACGTCTCCCCTGATGTGTCCTCAATTTATTTTTCATACATGCATTTTTGTACATTGAGGATAATGTACAGTTTAAGTGTGGAGGAGGGTTTTACTTTTTGTATCCATTGTGATGATGACCTAGGATGACCTGTGATTTATTGTATAGGGATCCATGAGGCTAAGGGTGACACTAGGGTTAGCGGTTATTTGTGTTAAACTTATTTGTTAGTTCACTCATGTCCCAGAAACCTCCTTTTCTTTACTTTACCCTACTTGTGGATTTACTTGTACCTAGGAGGGACTTTAGACTTTAGACTTTAGACTTTAGACCAAGTTTGTGGTATGTCTTCCCTAAAAAAATAGTGTTAGCTTATTTGGTTTTATTTTCATTCTCGGAAAGTCGGGTTTATAAGAATGCCTTACCGATGTTTTGTAAAAAGTTTTATCCAAAATATGGTAGAAATAGCTATAACCATATGAAGCGTGAAAGCCACTCTTGAGTAGTCGGATCTTGGGCATTACCAATGTCAACTTGATGACCTACTAGGAGAAAAGGCTACCTCTAGGGTGTATGAAGTTATTTCCCACTTGTTTTCTATATAAATAGGGTCTTACTAGCTAAGTCCCCCATTGGTACATGGGGCATATACTTAGGGTAACTCACACACACACACGGGGATTATGAAATACGAATGAATCTATTCATCTTGATCGGCTGAACACACATTAACTCTTAGTTCGCCTTGGTTACCTTTTGGTTTCCTATTTCTTTGAGGTCAAAGGTCATGCACTCATCTTCTTTATCTTTGGTTTTGATTGTTTTGCTTAAGGACAAGCAAATGTTCAAGTGTGGGGGTATTTGATGAGTGCATTTTATTTAGACTTTTGCATTCCCTATTATACAATTTGCTTGTCTTTTGCCATATATTTTCATATAAGTGGATACTATTTTGGATATTTGTGTTTAATTGTATAGGCAATCAGGTCTTCAAATGAAAGAATGAGGTGGCCATGATCCAAGGAAATGTTCATGTAATCATTGCTTAGTCAGTACATTTGTCAAGGCAAGTAGTTTGGGACACTGCTCTATCTCAGTGATTCTCACCTAGTTCACTTCCTGTCCTACATTTACCTTAGCTGACTCTTAGTTTTAATTCACTCTTTAAGCCTTTGGTTTTGGCTAAATATTAGAAGATCAATGAGTATTTGAGAGCTATACCAATCTGTGTGGATTCAACTACTCAACCAATTTGGTTACACTTTACTACTTATACGACCTATGCATTTGTTGTTCGTAAAAGGGCGTGCCAATGGTTTCCAAGATGAAGATTTGTATGCTAATTTAACTAACATTTTTAGAGATTTGTGACACATTCAAGGAAAATGGAGTGTTTTAGGATGTGATTCGCCTTCAAATTTTTTTCCTTTAAGATGTGAGCAAGGGCTATACAATGGCTAAGTTTCTTGCGCCGAGTGTCAATTACCTCATGGACACAATTGGTGGAGAAGTTCTTGACATGATACTTGCCTTCGGCAAAAATCACCAATTTGAGAGATGATATCTCTTCATACAACAACTAGAATTTGAGACACTATATGACACTCGGGAGAGGTATAAGGAGCTCTTATGAATCTGCCCTCAACACAAAATTGTTGAGTGGATGCAGATTCAGATTTTTTTTATAATTGATTAAATGTGGTTATGAAGCAAATGTTAGATGAGGCCACCTAGGTTCATTATGTAGCAATCATCCAATGTTGTATACGTTCTAAATGAGGAAATTACCATTAATGGCTACTAATGGAATTCCTAGAAGAACAAACCAGCACAGCTGGAATTTATGAAGCGGATAGTTTGCAACATTGCCCTCCCAAGTTGAAGCAATCACCAGGAGACTAGATGGAATCCAATTCCCACAACAACAAACTCCAATCATAGTTGTGGGATGGATGGAGTTCGATTTAGCATCATGTATCCCATTTCTGAATCAAGCATATCTTTGATGGACCAAGTAGACTTTGTCAATAACACCGACTGATTCTAAAATAATCCCTTAAGAACCTCAACAATCCAGGGTGGAGAAATCTCCCTTAACTTGTCCTAGAACACTGTGAGGCAAAGGTAAGGGCATGGGTTAGAAGCCCAAGGTAAACCGCATCTTCATCAACCGTCGATCTTTTAACTACCAACCCAAGAATGGAGGTGTGGTATTTATGTCTTTTCCTTCTATGTGAACTCAAAATTTTGGTCTAGTTTTCTTTGGAAATGCCTTGGTAGGGTATACTGAGTGGTTTGGTGTGTGTAACAGCCAAGTTAGCATTGTTTCTAGCTCATGCAGGTGAGCGTGCTCCAGAACACGTAAAAAAGGATTGCTTTTGCATTTGTAAGAGTTGTTGGTCATATAGAGGTCCTTCACTTTCATAGAAGGTTGCACAACCCAACCTGGGAACCATATAGGGGAGTTGTGCTCCCGCATACATCAAGTATACGGTAGTAGAAGGTCATCAAAAAAGTGTGAAGGCTAGTTGTGGTCACACAAGTGGCCTCACGGGGTCAGCAAAAGGGCTTGATGGTTGGCGTACACCTATATATGAGACTACATATGTGAACACTACTTCATTGAAAAAATTTTAGTTGTTGTTGTGCTGGGATCCGTGCATGTGCACGCCATTGCCAGTTGGCCGTGAGGCCATGTGTGCACCTGCATAAGAGCCCGTACGATGCGAGGGTTAGGGCATTCTTTTGAGCCCTTAGTGCAGAGGCAAGGGGTATTTTCGATCATTTTTAAAACATAACCCTTTTTATTCTTCTTCTTCCCCCTTTTTCTTTCATTCTCTTAACATTCTCTTGGAGGAGAATAAAGGCCTTGGATGATCTCCTTCTCTTTGTTATGTTGAAGCCACATTCTCCATCCTTCCTTCTCCTTTGAAGCTAGCAAGAGAGTACTCCGATTTCTTTGTTTCTCTCTTCATTTTTCTTTTTAGTGTTCCACCTTGGATGCTAGAACTAGGGCTTTGGTTGTTGTTGCTGTATCTTTGATTATAAGAGGATTAGATCATTAAGGTAAGCTAGATCCTCCCATCCTTCTTGTTTCCCTTCTTGTTTTCCTTCTTGTTATCTTCTCAGTATTGGTAGTTGCATGGGAGATCTAGAGTTGTGAGAGTTGAGGATTTGTGAGCTTGTGGGTTGTCATTCTTATATGTTGAGTATTAGAAGCTTGAGAAGAGTGTTTGCATTTTTTTAACTCCAAGATTTCTTGAATCCATGAACATCTATTGTGTTGGAAATAATGGTTACTGTAGCACTAGTAAACCTTGTTTAATTCTCTTATTTCCTTGGTTTGGAAGGAGGACAACTTAAATAGAAACTCTTTTGAATTTATTGAACCCACGATTGAACCAATCCTAGGCCTCTTTTCTCATTCTTTTGTTGATTTATTATTCTCTTTTATTGCTTGGTTTCTTAGGTGTGTGTGCAGTTGTGTTTAGGTTAGGTGGTGAGAACTCAGCTCGTGGCAAGGAGCTGTTGGAGAAGTACCGCTTTCATGGATTATAGTCAACTAAGTTATGAGTAGGTTAAGTTAATTGCATGATTCTAATAGGGCATCTAAGTTTTATTCATTTGATGAAACTATTTTTTGGCTTTATCATGTTAAATCAATGTTTCAATCAATTTGGAATGGTTTTGCTATGATATTGGTTTTTATATGAAACCCTGAATGCATGAATTAAAATGATTATAACTATACTTGTACAGTTGGTTTGGAATGATTTCAGAAACTTCATTCGCATAATTATAATTTTGTTGTTTTGGTTGATTCAAAAGATTTTCTACGCTTTTAAGTTATATATGAAATTCTATACATTTGAAAGGAAATGTTCTTGATTTTGTTACTTGTATCTATGACAAGAACTGTTTGTGAAACCCCATTTTCTCACATAATCATGCTTTTCGTATTTATGTAAATGAAAAGATTTCATTCTTGAACTATGATGTTTGTCCTAGTCATGCACATTATGATGTGTTATGCATGGATTATATTAATTCAGATACTTACATGTGGGCCCCACACGTTTTTTTTATTTATTTCATTTAATTGTTTTGCATGTAAGGCTGTTACGGAGGAGGAAAAAAAACCTTCCTTTTTATTAAATATTTTTTTTCTCTTAATTTTTCATATCTTATTAGGTTTTCAAACCCTAGCCGCCACCTCTTTATTTCTCCCGAAATAGATTTCTGTTTGGACAAAGAAAGAGGGAGAGATCTTGTCTCTTTCTTCTTTTCTTTACTTTTTGGTGTGTGTGGTGCCGGTGGCGAGGACGGAGATAGGCCTCTTCGTCAAAGGTTGTGTTGTTATCGTTGGGAGGTAAGCGTTCTCTTCCTAGATCTAGGGCTTAGCCCTAGGGTTAAGTGGTGTAATTTATCTCCTAGATTTTGTTGTGGTATTGTTAATGTTTTATTTAGGGATTAAGTGGTGGAATTTTTTTTATTTCCAAGATCTTGTCGTGGCATCATTTATTGATCTTGATTAGGGTTATATTGTATGCCTAGTGGATTGATTATCTCATATTGATACTGGCCTTTGCTCAATGAATTTTTCAACATTGAATTGCAAATTTGTTAATGCCTCCGTTCATGCTTAATTATTCTTGATTTGATAAGAATTATATATATATATATATATATATATATATATATATATATGTTTCTTTTAAATTCAGTTTTATTTTACTTCATATTATTATTTTTGAATTAATGTGATGGTTGTGTGTGTGGCGTCCATTTCATATTATTATTATTATTATTATTTTTGAATTAATGTGCTGGCTGTGTGTGGCGTCCATTGATTTAGAAAATATATTCATACATATATATTAAGTTATAGGTTATGATGTTTTGTTTAGTGTAAAATATGTTGCTTTTTATTAAAATGATGCATAGTTTTGTAAACAGAAAGTTCTACCGAATTTTGATGTATTGAATCAAAATGTTTTAGGTTCTGTAGTCCACTCATATATATATATATATATATATATTATGATTGATTAATTGTTTTAGGTACTATATTTACTTAAGTTATAAAGAATAGTGAAGGTTATGTAGATAAGTTGTTAAAATACATGTATATATATTGGACTAATGAATGTTTTAAGTATTATGATAGTTAGGGTAGGAATTTGATCCACTGTATTTTCCTGTGTATTTGTAGCATGTTTAGTGTTTTAATACGTTGGAATGTACTCTCTAATATAGGGTGTTCATTGGAAGCCTAATTTCGTGGTGCTTATAGTTTTGGTGTTAGCTAGTCAGGTAAGTAAACCACATATATATATATATATATATGCAAATTTTTTATTATCAATAATGGTTTATATAATCATTTTGTTAATTTGGATTTTGTTGTTTAGAAAATAAACATTTCTATATTATTTTAGTTATTTTTTATTATTTATTTATTTTAGGAAATTACGGATTCATGGTGTGTGTGTATATATATTTTCAATTAGTTTATTTGTTTAATTCATGAATAATTACATTTACTTGAAGGGATGATTTTTGTTTTTAATACTATTTTCAGATTTTAGTGAATTGTTAAATTGTGTGGAATATTCTGTTAGTTAATAATTGATTATCTGATATAATTGGAATTATTTTCATTAGAAAATGGGATCACTGAATTTCAGCATTTCTGCTTTGACAATAGTTTTGGACGTACTGATATATTTTTGTATAGAAATTCGTAGTCCCCAATTAACAATGCAATAACCCTGTCACTGGGGGTTAAACACTGACCGTGTCGACACGTACTTGACATAGAAACTGTAGTTTCGCACCGTTCCGTCGGTGAAGAATAACGACTCGATATTCACGCTCGGGTCATCGAGGGTAAACCTATGAGTTCGAAAATCCGACTCGGGTCACCGAGTTTAAATAAATGAGTTATGATATTTTGTTTTGGCATTAGTTGTTTGGGGGACATATATGCTTGTTATTTTGCTAAAGTAAATATGTTATGATTTATTTCCGATTTCTGAATTTCACTTTGTTATTTATTCCGCTTTGTTACATTTTATATACTTTTAGAAACTATTGAACATTTTTGTGATCCCGATATTTTTTTAGTGGTTGCTTATTGGGCTCCCAAGCTCATTAAGTTGTTCTCTCTATCTTTCAGATCAGGAGTAGGGTTGGGTGGTGGACAGTTTAGCGGGGTCATTAAGCAAGTCGCCGGCTAGTTATATTTCAAGTTAATAAACTTTCTTTGTTGTGAACCTAGAACTTATGTCTTATGTTTAATGTCTTGTGAGACACTTGTTACTTGCTTCCATTATATATCGGGCATTGTGCCTCTATGTTATTTTTTAAAGTTAATGTATTTGTCAAAGGTTGTTTTATCTAGTGTGAGACAGGTTTTGAGGCCTTACGTGCCTACTTGGTCACGACCTTGTAGGTATGCGCCTGTTTATCAATGCTCTAGGTTCGGGGCGTGACATTACAAGTCTTGAACATATCTACAAAAGTGGTGGGCTACGGTCTTGATGTTCTTGATAGGGTGATTTATACGATGACAGGGTTGGACCCAACCTGCTGAAGTAGGGGGATCCTCATGACCAGCTTGTGGAGGGACCGTGAGGGGTCCCATTTATTGTGTCTTTCTTGGGAGGTGTGTAGAAAGCCTAGACAGGGAATACACCAAGAACCCGAGATCACCATACTAGGTCTTGGTGGGCTAACGTCAAGGGTATGAAAGACTTTGATGGCTCTCAACCTAGCCACAAAGGCAGCTAAGTTAGAGAAGTTTTTAGTATGGTGTGTTTGAGAATGGTATTACATTTTGGATTTCTATAAAACCATGATTTCATGGATTGGATTCTTAAATTGTGAACCCCTTTTTATGCCTTAGAAGATTGATTTAATGATGAGTATGAGTTTGTGATGAATTTCATGTATACTTCTTTTAAAACTCATTTTATGCCAATTTATGATTTATGAATGCTGAAACCTTAATTTGAGCAAATTGAGTCTTTTACGATCCTTATGGATTCCATATACGTACAAATGTTGATATATATGCTGAAATGTTTAAAGACTATATGTATACTTGCAAATGTTTACTTATTTTAATTTAAATAGTTTGATTACATATTCTCTTATAATTGTGCTAATCCACTCATTGAGTAACTTTAGTTACTCATCCTCTCTCTCTCTTCACGCTTTAGTAGATAGCAACGTCAGCGGTGAGGCGGACTGCTAGCCATCTTCTTATTTTGTTTTCCCCAACTTCAACCTTGATGTATGTTTTTCATTGAGCATGATTGCATTGTATAAGGAACAGAGATCCACTAGTATCTTTGGGTTCTAAAAACATGTATGTCTCATACACTTATTATCTTTGGAGATATTGGTGGTATTTATGATTTGTATGTCTCTTAAAACCTTATCATCATGTTTATGGAATTTTTATTTCCTCTGAGCCTTGTTTTTGTTCCATACTCTATATGTTCCGTATTTGTAACTTGGTGTTTAGTGCTATTTCAATCCAGGAATGTGTAAGACTTAAGGTGACTCAAGGATGGGATGGTGAGGATCCTTCCTCAGGTTGTCACGACTGTTATTGTGTGTCGGTTACATGGAGCGGGGAGTGACAAGTGGTGCTTGAATTTAGAGAGTTTAATTATCCAATTGAATGATGCTCGCCTAACTAAGCCTGAAGAGATCATATGGAATCAACAAGCATCACTTCAAAATTTGGAACATCAAGTAGCTCAAATGTCAAATGTCCTTGGTCGAACATCTAGAAGGAAGCCTTTTGAGTAACACAGAAGTTAATCCCCTGAAGTCAAACAAATAAATCACTCTTAGGAGTGGCAAAGAGTTGCCTCATCTCATAAAAAATCACCCAAGGAGAAAAACATTGAGGAGAAGGAGGATGACCCATCTACGGGTGATAATCTAGATGGAAAGAAAGGCAAATTGGACGGCAAATCCTTTGCGTGCCCAAAGTGAGAAAAAACCAACAAGATGAACAATTTAAAATTTTTTTGATATATTCAATACTCTATACATGAATGTTCCATTTGTGGAGGCTTTAGATCAAATACCGTGAGATGCCAAATTCTTGAAATAGTTGCTCATCAATAATAAAGAAAGTAGAAGTGTTGATTGTAACCCTTAATGAAGAATGTTTGGTTGTTCTTACCAACCAACTCCCAAATAAGGAAAAAGATCTAGGAAGCTTTATAGGTCCTTGTACAAATAAGGGAGTAAATGGTGAGAAAGCCTTAGCTAATTTGGGTGTGAGCATTAACCTTATGCCATATAAAATCTTCCAAAAAATTGGACTTGAAGAACCAAAACTTACAACAATGACCCTTCAATTGGCTAACCATTCTATCTGCCACCCAAGAGGTATCATTGAGGATGTTTCGATGAAAGTGGATAAGTTTATCTTTCCAGTGGAATTTGTAATTCTTGACCTTGATGACTGATAATTGCCTAAATATACATATTTTCAAGTATGGATTTTATATACTATGCACGTATTTTCATTGGATCGATACATATTTTATAAGTTATTTGGTTTTCTTTTCTTCACATGACATTGAAAGGCAATAAAAATCTCAAGGACATATTTAGTCTTTACTATAGCAGATTTACTACAGCAATAAACAATGCTCGGATGCGGCCCACACAGTACCCAAATAACCCATCAGAAATACCATGCGACCGCTATGCGCCTGCACAAAAGACGCATTAACAATCCAAAATGCCATGTGACATTCATGCACCTACATGGAGACCGCATAAACCCTAACTTTACAAAACGACTACTTTTGAGACCCATGCGGCTACCATGTGCCCGCATAAGTGGTCCCACGCTGTGGGAAGTATAAAAAAGAGAAGTTAGGGTTTTGGAAAGGATCTTAGCAGCCATTCAACTCCACACACTTCCAATTCCAAATGTTATTAAAAGGAGTCTCATTTGGGTTTAAATCAAAAGGAGAGGAAGGTAGATCCCAAGGGATTCAGCCTTGGAGCTTCGACGGAGAGGAAATCAAAGCAACATTATGTTTTGGGGATTCTTGGAGGGCAACATCATTGGGATCAGAGGAGCATCTCCACCTTCATCACTAGTTGATGGATAGGAAGTTTCATTAAGAGTTTTACTGATTTTTTTCTTGATATAGTGATTTCCCTTTCATTTCTATCAAACTAAACTCCCAAGGCAACAGATTGATACACCCCTTGCGTATCCGCAAATGTACAGGTCGTATCAAGTAGTAAAGTGTACCCAATGGGATCAGGTAGTCGAATCCACAAGGATTGGAATAGCTCTCGATACTTATTTGTTTTCTAATAATGATGTGCTTCCCGCAAGTATACTGGATCTCCAAGTAATACCTCGTGTAAAGACACGAGGATCATATTCCTTAGGGCTAAAGATCTACTATTTCTCCTTCATCACCTACTATCTAGCTTAATATTTTAAGTAAGAGAGTTTACTCTACTAGATGCACAAAAATAAATACAATACGGCTATACAAATTAAAGAGCAAAGCAAGAGATTGGGAGAGCTACATTAAAATGCAAAGGCCTATGGATGAGGATCCCTTTGAAGGGTCATCATGATACATGGATGAACAACAAAAGATAGCAAGGGTGATTTAGACAAAAGGATCTCTAGATTAGATCAACCCCAATTTCTCGGTGATTGAACCCTAATCCGTACAAATGTTGATTGGAATTTCCCCCTAACCAACATCCCTATGATTGCATTAAGTACAAGAAGATCTAAAGATAAGGGTACACTTAACCAAAGTTTACCCTTATAAAGCAGAGGGCTACCGACATCCAATTTCTCATCATATCGAGACAAGCAAACCCCTTTTAGTTCATTAATGATCTAATACACGCGAGTAGGTCACATCTACGTGTATAACTCAAGAAAGAATTACGGATCTCTCCATTGGGTAGTTCTTGGCATGAAAAACAATGAACTAAATCATAAATCAACCCAAGCATTGCAATTAAGTAAAAATCATCCAAAATCAACCCACAAGTGTGCCATCCTCTAAGGTAGCCCTTTCCAAAGCGGCAGCTAAGGTGGCTTTCACACTTTCGAGGTGGTAGCTCTTTCTTTTCCATTTCACCATTTTTTTCACAAATAACAAAAGAAACAACAATAACTAGTCCCTTTAACATCAAACATTTGTTTCCAAAAGAGTTTAAGAGTAAGTAGTGCAACAAGTGTCAATGTTAAAAATTCAAGCAAAAACTAGGGCATGAAGATATTCAATGTTAAAAATTCTTCTAAACTCAAGAATACAATCATTGCAACTAAGGTGCACCGCCATTGGCTATGTAAGCATGTATATCAATCAAAAATTAATATAAAAAGAGTATGTGCACTTTGAAACTCCCCAACCCCCACACACTTAAGTTGTACATTGTCCCCAATATACACATGCAACCGGATTCATAATGCATATCAATCAAGAACAAATGTGGGAGAAGCAATCAAAACAATACTCCCCTGACTCCTAGTGTTGCATTTAATAGAGCTTAATCCTTGGAAGTGATGTTCCAACGGGTTGTGAAGCACACACTGCTAAGTGCCTAAGCACCATTAGCCGTGCCATGACAAAGTCTCAATTCCCATGATGACAAGACCATCAGCACGCATACACAAGGAGGCTCAGTGAAGCTCAATAAAACAAAAACAACTCAAGTATATAAAAGATAAGGCAATGAACACAACTCGAGAACACAAAATGAAAATAAACTCAGAACGAAAGTCCTTTCTGAGTATACAAGTCCAGAATAAAAATACAGAAGTAATAAGACGAAAGAAAATAAATCAAGTGTCGGTGCCGCGCTCAGGCTCCTCACTGCTGCGGGTGCTAGATCAAAGGGTGCTGGTGGAGGTGGTGATGGTGATGCCGGAGGGGCCTGAGGAGTCCTCGGCCTCAAGACAAATGACGAGGTGATATCTCGCTCTAAAATCTGCTGTAACATGTCGAAACGTGCCATGAACTTTGTATACTGTGCGGCCTACGCAGCTCGAATCTCAGCAATCTCTGCTCGGACCTCAGCGACCTCCGTCCGTATTACCCCCACAACACTCTCGAGCCTCTCAAAAGCGATCATGGGCTCGAGATGATGAAAACATGTCGTACTAGGGGTGTGTCCTCTCCCACCAGAGGTGCCTCGGTCTCCATCAGTGCTGGCTGAGGCTCGGGAGCAGGCTGAGAAGCCTCGGTACCATCACCCTCATCCTCAACTATCTCTGGAGCTAGTAGAACAAAAGCATAAACTCCCGTCCAAACCCTGAGGACCATACCCATCAATCTTATCGTCTCCAGGCTCAGGGGCGCAGGTGTACTCGTCTTCTCGGCCCCGCGCATCGCGTCCAAGAGACCCATGCCCAAAACTAGTCTCGTAATGTAGGGGCCCATGAAGATCGCTCTTAATCTGGCATACTGCCCTCTGATATCGAATGTACTCTGTGATGATGTGTCCTAGATGAATCGGTATGCGCTACACCATCAAATACAAGTACAGAAGCTCCTGCCGGCTCAAAATGCCAGTGCTATCACCACGGCCATTCCCCGATCTGCTCAGAATGGCGTAAAAATATTAGTACGCAGGTCGGGAAAGGCATGTGGCCTTGGACATCCCCGGTTCATACTGGCCCTGACCACACAACACTCGGTAAGCTGTCTACGGGGTCAACGCTCTAGGGTAATCTGTTAGTAACTGGGAATACTCCTTAGTGTCTGTAAATACCTCCTCGTACAAGCCAAGCCGAACTGAAAATTAAGTGATGCTCATGCTATGGTAATGTCCAAATGCTCTGAACTGAACGACGTCGAGGCTATCGAATCTCAAATATGATCTATCGAACTTGATGATGATAAGACCTCAAGTGTAAGCTCACGAAATGGCTGGCTCCCTAGTCCACAATAACTGCCTCCATCCACCCAGTGAAATGAGATCCTCGACATCATCTGTGAACTCATCTCCCTGCTGTAAATTTCTCAATATGCTCATGTCCAGGAATCGAGTCTGTCTGAACCAAAGTCTCGACAGACACTCAAAACGAGCCTGATGCTCGGTGATAGTAAATCACATGCTCTCGGACTCGGGGGACGACTCACGTGGACGTTTCTTGGCTTGCATCATTGACCGAGGTGCCATAATCTGCAAAATTTGAAAGAAAATCGATCAAACCAGTTAATTAAATAATGTTGTAGAAATCCACATGGTTGTGTGGAATTTCCGCACGCTTGTGTGGATCCATGGAGCGTGAAAAATGCACGGTTGCGCCTCAAAAATCCAAAAATACCCCGTTAAGTTGCTTCTAACTTCGTTCTAAATATGCATAATCATTCTAATTGTAGAAACAAAGCATTATTAACTAGTTTTATCGATTAAAATAAAGAATTGGCGAAAAAAACAAAAGATAGGGCTTACCGACAAGTTAAGATTGAAAACCTTGAATCGTTCGGAAAACCAAGTAAAAATCATTACAAATCGGCAATGCAAGGTCGGGAAACAAAGTGAGAGTGCTCTCAGACGAATGGATAATGTTAGGATAAAGAGGAACGGTGATCCTTTAAAAGGAACTCGCGCCTCTTAGCGTTCAGTACATCCCCACGGGCATGCAGAAATTACCCACGCCCGTGCACCTCCACAGGCGGAGCCACAGGGAGACGCACGCCCCTGTGTGCTCTCGGGATAACACTCAATCTCTCTAAATGCTACCACACGGGCGCTGTGTGAAAACCATTTCTTCTTGCAATCTACCCTGGTTTGTGGATTCACTTGTACCCAAGAAGAACTTCAGCTTGTAGATAAGTTTCTTTCTAAATGAAAAAGGTTGTAAAGTTATCTTATTTGTTTTAGTTTTTGTCTCTAAAAGTTGGAATTGGGAGAGGCCTTACCAATGTTTTGTAAATAGTTGTGCTTAAAAGATGGTAGAAAGAGCCATCCCCTTCGAAGCATGAAAGCCGTTGATATGCTCATTGTGTATCCATAAGTGCACTGGTCGTAAGAAGTAGTAAAGTGTACCTGAATAGGTCAGGTAGTGGAATCCACAGGGACTCGAAGGCTCTTAATACTAGTTATTCTTCTAATATCTAACCTGATCAAAGATATGGTTAAAGAGAATAACTAGGAACCTAAAAGTGTGAAGGATAACAGGTAAGGACTGGAAATGAATTGAAAAAAATACCGGGTGAGAATCACAGAGATAGAGTATTGTCCTAGACTAATCCCCTAGAGAAACATGAATTAACTCATCTACAATGACTATTAGGTATATCTTCTGAACCCATTGTGTGCTCTAAAAACAATGTTACCACTATTGAAATGAAACACGTCAAGTTTTGTAATTACAACTATAGAAATTATGTGCATTGAGTTTTACAATCACAATAGGGCAATCACAACTATGGAAATCAATACAAATCAAGTTTTACAATCACAACTACGCTAATCATGCACATCAAGTTTTGTAACACAACGTTTAACATAAGGAAATCCAATAAGACTCCATAGCCATTAAGAAAGAGTAAATCAAATACACATTATCAACAACAAGGTTCAATAGCCCTAGGTACTCGGAGAACGATTAGCCCCTCATGGGTAGACACAATAATAAAAAATAAAGAAAACAAACAAGAATCCATGGACTTCCTTTTAGCTTCTCATATCTCTTTGATCATGCTCCGAGGAGGTTCCCATGACTAAGCTCCACTCCACTCATTGCCCTCGCACCTTAGACCCGCCTCCAATCCAAGACGTGTGAAGAGGAAGAAGCCAAGCCACTACCTAGTAGAAGATCTGGCCAAAGTCATATTTAAAACCATAACTTTTGGCTTAAAAAGATGTTTCCTAATGCAAGCACGGACGTGCTTAGGCATAAACATGCCTATGCACTTTATGGGAAAGTCTGTGGATTTGTATCAATGTAAAAATTGTCAAATCTGTAATCTGCACAGCTTGAAAGCACGCTCGTGCTTGGGTCATTGTTTCATAAGCACGACCATGCTCTGGGATCTGTATCCATGCTTTTACTATAGTTTTTCTCATCATTTGATGAATTATGTAAGTCCTAAGATCTGTATAGGCTTGAAGCATGGACGTGTTAAGGCTGTGCGATATGTCCCTTGGCATATCTGCAAGTGTACAAGTCGTGCAAGTAGTAAAGTACACCCAATAGGATCAGGTAGTTAAATCCATTGGGACAAGTATAGCTCTCGATATTTTCTTGTTTCCTAATATCTTGCCAACTGAAAGATTGGTTTGAATTAATTAAACAACTAAAGGAGAAAAGAATAGAGAAGGTAGAAGAGACATGGTTTTGGGTTGAAAAGATAGCAATAGAAAGAAAGTGCCCGGGACTAATCCTCTTGACAAATGCAATGACTAGGCAAAGATTCAAGAGCTTCTTCTTAAAATATGGTGACCACCTATGGAGGGTTTGGAAGTGTACGTCCTTACTCAAGGCTCATAGTGGACTCAACCCCTTTCCCTAATGTGTGCCTCTAGCTAGACTAATAGAATCTATCCTTTAGGCAGCAGGAAGGTAATCTAGGATTAACTAGCAACTTAAATTGTGATTGTATCGATGGGAAACTAGCAACAAAAGATCTTAAGTTAACAATGAACCCGCAACAAGGCAATCAACGCAAAGATGAATAAACAATATAAACAAAAGGGAGACCACAAGGAAACTCAAGAATCAATTTTACTAAAATCAAATCATTAGAAGTCGAGGTTCATAATCCGGCCCCCAAAAGATGGTTAGCCCCACATAGTCATACAAATACAAGCAATCATAGGAAGACAATAAGAGAAATAGAAATAGTCCATTAAATATCCTTCTTACTTCGCAATCAAATTAGAGAAGGCTTAACAATGGTTATTGCCGATAATACTCCTTTTCCATGCTTATCTCCACTCCAGATCTAGTCCTGAACGGTGCTGACAGTTGCCCTAACTTGTGTCTCTAGAAAGAGAGAAGAAGATCCCCTATGAAATCTATCTTTAGGGCTTAAATAACCCTTTTCCCGATGTAAGCACACCCGTGCTTATGGGCGTGCTAATGACCATGCTTGGCTCCAGATCCTGGGAATTAATTTTGGCCCAATAGCAGTAAATCACACAGGGGTAAGCATGCCCATGCTTACTGCCAATGCTCTGAGAGCACACTCATTCAAGAAGCACAGTGACCATGCCGATATTCCTATGAGATTTCCTGTAAAATGTACGGGGGTAAGCACGACCGTACTTACCGACCGTCCTTCCTCAGCACGATGGTGCTAGGGAGAATGCAATCATGCTACCTTGTTTTGTGTAGACTCCAATAAAACACACGGTGCTCAGCACATCCGTGCATTGATAAGTGTCTAAATACACTACTTTTATTATATACATTAGATACACGTCCATGCATATCTTATGACTATGATGCCCTTTTACATGTTTTATGTGTTGTTATTGTTGTTTATGTACATTGGAAGATCATTTAAAATGCGAATGAGGTTTGTTTGCCATAAATTGAAGATTTTATTGAAGCTCACACACATCCTCAAGCTCCGACTAAAAAAGAGCATATTTTCAGGTACCGATCACTATAGCAATGTGCGGCCAATATGCGACCCACAAAAAGGAAACAAAGAGGTGTGCAACCAATGTGGAGCCCACACAAAGGAGACAGAGAGGTGTGCGGCGGCACATTAGCCCCACATACACATGGGCAAATCATCTCTTCGGGCTTTTATAAGGATTTTTAGGGCTTTTTGAAAGAAGATTTTGGCCACTATTCTCCACCATCATCTTCTAGCATTCCATTGTAGCTAAAGGTGATTTGAATAGAAAAACTCAAGGGGAGAAGAAGGTAGCACTCAAGGAAATCATCAAGGAGCTCGATGGCCCTGGATCCGGTGAGTTTTCATCACCATCTTCTAGCCTACTTCTATGGTGAGACTTTTATGAGCTTTGTTATCCATTACCATGTGTCTTTTCCCTTTGTTCGGAGCTTGTTGTTGCTGAAAACCCGGTGGTGCTATGGCCTTTTTCTGCCCTTGGTTACTCCATGAGAAATTGGGGTGGTTCCTCCACCCTTGGTTTGTAGGTGTTGCTATAAGGATTACCTTGTTGACACGACTGAATATGCGTGTAATAAGCAAGTGCATGGGTGTCGAAGAAATAATACCCCGGTGAGAGGGTAGTCGAATCCATGGGGAATAGTGCTTAGAAACCACCAAGATTGCTATTTAACTTAAACGAAAATATGTTGAAAGTGATGTGAAAACAAACTCAAAGCAAATGAAAATAAGGAAAGATAAAGGAGGCGCAAGTAAAAGATAGGGGGGGCAATCGACGATAAATGCGGGTACCCGGATATTGTTCCGCCTAGGACAATCGTTTCAAGTGCAAAACCCCCCCTATTATGCTTTCTAACTAATGCATTAATGAGTCGTGGAGATCCTTTAATACATGGTCCCAAATCTAAGGTCAACCATGCCTAACTCTATACATGTCCCGGAGGAGAAATTTAAATAACCTCTCAACCTCGCACTCGTATAGAATTGCAATGAGTTCTAGGGATTCCAAGTGATAAACCCTATTCCTATGTATAGACCTAACCCTTTGGTGCAGGTGGAAGGTCCCTAACCACAATTAATCCCTAAGTGCTAAAATCACTTCAACGCTTCACTCCGTTGCACTCGTAACTAAGCCCTAGCGAAATGTCATCCCTTAGCCCATTCACTCTACTATGGCCGCAAAGAACTCTTGGAACGTGGAGGTAGGATAGATCACACCGGAGGGGAAAGGGGACGCTCCGCTACCTCTCGACTCACCCTCTCAACCCTCTCCAATCTAGCTTTGTCTAACTCTCGTGGTGTGTCACTCACTCACAAGAGTTACCAACAAGAACTCTTAACCCTAGTGTCACTCTAGGGAGTATTCAAGCAATCAAACCTACAAGATTGGAACTCACAATAAACATCAATTAATTGAAAGCATAATAAAGAGATTCAACGAAATGAATACATCCTAGGGTTCACAAATACCCAAGTACCCACTAAGGGTTTAGCTCTCTATGGAGCAAAATACAATAGATAATGAAATCAAAAGTAAAGAGATGCAATCCATGAATGAAAACCCCCTTGTGTTCGTGTTGAAGGTCTTGTGGATAGGCCGCATCTTTTACAAAGGTTCCCTCGTCAAACCTATGGCACACCTCGCAGGATCGGTGCTGACGAAAGCTCCCCCAATAGCTCTCTTCCGAAGGAAACGCGGTGTCGAAGGCCGTCAAACCTCTCCAAAGCCTTGGCAAAGCCACTCCAAACCCTAGTCGCGGGCGCCTCCAAAGATGGGGAAAGGTGGAAGAAAAGATAGAGGAAAAGATGGAGAAATCGAGGCTGAATCGCAGCTTTTAAAGGCCTGGAATTGGGCATCCACACGGGCGTGTGGATGTTCCACATGCCCCTGTGGAATTTCCACACGGGCGTGTGGAATTTCCACACGCCCGTGTGGATTCTCTGAATTTCTAATTTCTGCAGGCTGTAAACAGTAACTACTACAGTAACTTGCTACATTGATTTGCTACATTACCCTGCTACAGTTTTTGCCAAAAACACTCCCTAATCCACTTTTCATCGAGGCAACATAAACGGGCACACATTTATGCCATAGATCGCGTCGCTTCTTCAATAAACATGTTCATTGGTGAGGATCTTGCTAACAATGCACAAGTCGGGATATGCAAATGTGACTCCCTTTGTGTCCCTCCAAATCATTGTAATTGCTTAAATATATGGAGGTTGGCACACATTCACGTATCTTTGAGCCCAACTTGTGTCTTCGCGTTTGTTCCTTCCAAGATTTCATCAAATATTACATTCGCGATCTACTTTTGGCTTTTTTTCTTAAAACATATCTTCACAATCCTACCTGCGCAAAAGAACCCAAATACAAATGTATTAGCGCTTAAACCTGATAAAAGTAATGCTCATTGTAAGGAAAGAACACTTCACATTCTTAACACACAGGCATTTATCAAACTCCCCCACACTTAAGCTTTTGCCCATCCTCAAGCAAAAATTAAAACATTGTATGCATAGATGAAGGAAATATTGGAAGTGCTTGGCCTTAGGTTCACCAATGCATGCAAAGAGAGCATTCTACAAGTAAGGAAAATTTCAACACTAAATATGAAAAATCAATGCTCTAGCTAAAAACTTGAATAAAAAAGGACAACAAACCCGAAATCATGTAAGTGTGTGAACTCACTCAAGTCAACCCAAAGTATACTCCTCAAAGTTCTACATACAAGGGACTCATTTATCTACAAAAGGTAACAAAAATTCAAAAAGGGTAGTAGCTTCACACATTCTCTAAGGTAGCCTTTTGCAAAGCAGCCGCTAAGGTGGCTTTCACACTTTCGAGGTAGTAGCTCTTTCTACCGGGGTGGTAGCTTTCACACATCCCATGAGATAGCTCTTTCTCTAATTAGGGCATAACTAGTATCCGACTTATGAGAGTAGCTTCATACATCATAGGTGGTAGCTCTTTCCACCCAACAAGCACAACTAAACAAGAAAACTATTTTGTTCTTTCTTTTCATTTTTCCATTTTTTTTCAACAAAATACCATAAGAAAAAAAACTAAAACTAGTCCCTTTAACATCAAACTTGAGTTTCCAAAAAAGTTTAATGAGCGAGTAGCGCAACAAGTGTTAATCGGGCAAAAAATTCCTAGAAATTCAAGCAAGAACTAGAGCATGAAAACATTCAATGTTAAAAATTCTCCTAAGCTCAAGAATACAATCATTGCAACTAAGGTGAACCGCCATTAGCTACGTGAGCATGTATGTCAATCAAAACTTGTGTAAAAGACATGTGCAATGCACCCACCCACACACACACACACTTAAGATGTATATTGCCCTCAATGTACACATGCAAGCACAATAAAAGTAATACAATTTGGAATGCATGTGGGAGTGGGCAATTGAAACAATACTCCCCTGACTCCTAGTGGTGCGTTTGATGGAGCTAAATCCTTAGGAGTTAAATTTCAACGGGTTGTGAAGCACACACGACCAAGTGTAAAACACATTGACTGTATCTATGACTAATCCTCAATTTCCATACTGACAAGACCATCTGCACGCATACACAAGAGGGTTCAATGAAGTTCAATAAACAAAAACAACTCGAGTAGATAAATAAAAAAATAAAGCAATGAAATACAACTCGAGACAAAACTAATAGATAAACTCAGAAGGAAGATCTTTTCTAAGCATACAAATCCAAAATAAAATGCAAAAATAAAATGCAAAAAATAAGAGCAGAGAAGGTAAAGACACCTCAAGTGTAGGTGTCAATTGCTAGTGCATCTGTTGCCGCTGCTGGTGAAGATGATGCTGGTGCTGCAAAATAAATGAAGATTGGGCGAAGAAAAGAGAAAGAAAAGCTTACCGACGAAATGAGAATGAGAGACTAGAAAACGGCCGGAAAACACAAGTAACAACCCTTTAAAATGATGGTGCGAGGTCAGGAGAGTGCAAGGGTGTTCTATGAGTGATTAGGAGTGTAAAGATGAAAGAAAAACCGAAGAGATTGTAAAAAAAACCCGTGGTTCTTGAGTTTTTGTGCATCCACAAGGGCGTGTGAAAATTACTCACGCCCGTGTGACTCCCCAGGAGAGACCCAAAGGGGCAGACGCACGCCCCTGTGGCTTCTCTATCCAATCGAGAAAATTCTCTAAGTGTTTCACACGCCCGTTCGACAATTCCACACGGGCATGGATCCTTACTGGGCAATTCACGGGGCAGGCGCATGCCCCTGTGTCTTCTCGGGATGGAGAAGAAATTCTCTGCAGAGAAACACACGCCCATGTGGAAATTCCGCACTGGTCGTGGACCATCACAAGGCCGCTCACAGGGGCGAGTCCATGCCCCTGTGCCGTCTCTGGATGAGCACTGAACGAAAACGCATGCCCGTGTGAAAATTCCACACGGGCGTGTGTTTTTCTCTGACACTTAGAAAACTTTGCAGGCTCTGTAGAAAATTCTTGAACACAAATATACACTCAAAGCCTGCCTAACAATGCAATTTTAACCAGAGAAAACACGAAAAAACACGCTCAAACGACCAAGATTCTTCGCCACACACGATTAGGCACATTATAACACCACAATGTCCACAAGAAAATCACAGCGAAGGCATCTAAGAATCAAGATACCAACACTCAAGGCTTTATTCATGCAAATACTAACTAAAAACTAGAAAAAACATTAAAAAAATTGGGTTATCTCCCAAGAAGGGCTTGTTTTACGTCACTTAGCTTGATGTACCTCTTCCTTACCTTATGGAGGCTTGAAAAGAGTGTATTCCTCCCGACTAGACATTGCATAGATACTTCCTTTAAACCGAAAATCTACTTACCGGGGTGGAATATTTGTTGGAGAGTCCAACCATCTTATCTTTGGCCTCCAAGGAAACAATTTGGGTTGGGAATTGTCCAAGCTTAACACAGGGGGTCATTAGATGGCTTCAATCTCCTACCCACATCGTCTTCCAAATCCCAAAATCTCTTTCTTGCAATTTATGAATTGATCAATCCCAAAGAATGGTGCTTGTTCCATTACCTTAGGATTTACTTCTTCGTGTGTATTTTCAGCTTGAAAGGGACATGACACTAGCAAATCCCCTTGAAAATTTTCTCGCTCACAAGCACAATCTTCATTCACACTGTCCATAATCTCAAAATGGTATTCAACTTCTCCCTTTTCATTTTCTGCACCAATGTACTCAATTTGCCCAACTTCTTCATTGTTGTTCACTACCACATCATCTCTATAAGGAACTTGAATTGCTTGCTCAAATGCTTGTTGTTCCTTGGAGAGTGTGTCAAGTATCCCTCCTAATTGATGCTCAAGGTTTTTATAGGAGGCTTTATGATATCTTAGTGTGGTCTTCATATTTTGGACACAGACATCGGATGCTTCAATGAAGTTAGCTAATACTCTTTGCAACTGAAGTGCATCCTCTCCGAGTATCTCACCCTTTTGACATTCCTCTTGAGGTGCTTCCCAATATTGTCCATCACTGTTCAACAAGAAGTTTGGGTAACCCTTTTCAATTGGATGATATGTGTTGCAACAAGTAATGCCCTGTTATTGTGAAGCAATAATTCTATCAACTTTTCCACTCAGAGCTTCAACTCAAGAATACAGAGCAATGAGTGGATCAATCATCTTTTAAACTCCTTGCAAGGAAAAGTAAGACATGATAAAAGAAAATAAATGAGAATGATGGAAGATTAAGAAAGTGTGAAATAGAATGAATGATAAATAGTTAAAATAGCAAAGTGCAAAGTGCTTCTAAAACGCCTATTCCCCGGAAACGGCACCAAAAACTTGACACGACCGAATATGCGTGTAAACCACAAGTGCACGGGTATCGAAGTAATAATACACCAGTGAGAGCGTAGTCGAATCCACCAGGAATAGTGCTTAGAACCACCAAGATTACTATTTAACTAGAACGAAAATATGTTAAAAGTGATGTGAAAACAAACTCAATGCAAATGAAAATAAGAAAAGATATAGGAGGCGCAAGTAATAGATAGGGGAAGCAATCTACGATAAATGGGGTACCCGGATATTGTTCCGCCTAGGACAATCATTTCTAGTGCAAAACCCCCTATTATGCTTTCTAACTAATGCATTAATGAGTCATGGAGATCCTTTAATACATGGTCCCAAATCTAAGGTCAACCATGCCTAACTCTATACATGTCCCGGAGGAGAAATTGAATAACCTCTCAACCTCGCACTCGTATAGAATTGCAATGAGTTCTAGGGATTCCAAGTGATAAACCCTATTCCTATGTATAGACCTAACCCTTTGGTCTAGGTTGAAGGTCCCTAACTACAATTAAGCCTTAGGTGCTAAAATCACTTCAATGCTTCACTCCGTTGCACTCGCAACTAAGCCCAGCGGAAGGTCATCCCTTAGCCCATTCACTCTACTATGGCCGCAAAGAACTCTTGGAACGTGGAGGTAGGATAGATCACACCGGAGGGGAAAGAGGGACGCTCCGCTACCTCTCGACTCACCCTCTCAACCCTCTCCAATCTAGCTTTGTCTAACTCTCGTGGTGTGTCACTCACTCACAAGAGTTACCAACAAGAACTCATAACCCTAGTGTCACTCTAGGGAGTATTCAAGCAATCAAACCTACAAGATTGGAACTCACAATAAACATCAATTAATTAAAATCATAATAAAGAGATTCAATGAAATGAATACATCCTAGGGTTCACAAATACCCATGTACCCACTAGGGGTTTAGCTCTCCATGGAGCAAAATACAATAGATAATGAAATCAAAAGTAAAGAGATGCAATCCATGAATGAAAACCCCCTTGTGTTCGTGTCTAAGGTCTTGTGGATCGGCCGTGTCTTCTTCAAAGGTCCCCTCGTCAAACCTAGGGCACACTTCGCAGGATCGGTGCCGATGAAAGCTCCTCCAATAGCTCTCTATCTCAGCTCTCTTCTCATCTAAAGTGGTGATGAAAGTTGTTTAGCAGTCCTTGCCAAAAACCAAGAAGAAGTCCTTTTTGAAACCCTAACTTTGCAACTTAAAAAGGTATTCCCAATACAAGCACCGCCCTGCTTCAGTGGTGCTTATGCCTGTGCACTTTATTAAGAATTCTGGGGATTTTTGTCAGTTTGAAATTTAGCCAGCTAGTAATCTATATGTCCTAGAACACGACCTAAGCACTGTCGTGCTTCCATTTACATGGTAATGTTTACAGCAGGATGCCCACGCTTCTCTCCTTTTACTGAAATTTCTAAGTCCTTAGATCTACATGGGCTAAGAATAGGCATGTTAAGGTTGTACTTCTCCTAATGAAGGTTTAATTGAGCCTTTTGAATTTGTGTTGAATCTTGTTGTTTTTGCCCCAAAACCTGTTCACCTGCACATTTAAGCACAAATGAATGCTAAAAGATAAGCTGAATATATAAAAAGTGTATATAAAATATCTATATGAAATACACTCATCAAGTATCCCTTTGCGATTGATCCTTCAGGTTGATTTTTATTGTGAACATATGACCATAAAATGCACAAGATCCTAAAATTAAACTAAATGTATTAGCCTATACATGTTTAATACATGAATTTTAAATATATATCTAAATAATTTATATAATCATATTACCTTTCAAGGAGATATATGCAACCAAAATGTACTAGTCTACCAATCATAGCTTCACTGAGTAAATGGATTATCAAATGAATCATGATATCAAAAAATTCAAGGTGGGAAAACTTTTTTCCAAGTGAGAAAGAGTTGATACAATGCGGCATTATAATTAAATCAAATCCTATGTTCAACAAACTTTAGAACACAATTATCTAAAGAAAAAGCATAATTCAACTGACTTATTTGACTTGCTTAGGAAAAACTCTTCTAATAGCTAATGCAAAAAGTTATTGCATTAAAATATGGGTGTTATGGCTCGTGAATGTCACAACCTTACACTAGTTGAGCTGTACACACCTAGAAATATTTGCAACACAGCCATGTGGAACTTTCACTTTCACAACTTTACAAAATATTTATCTGTCTTTTTTGTTCACTGAAAAGAATTCAACAAGCACATAAGTTATTCTAGTCTTGTTCAACTGGGTGAAGCTTTAGTCTTAAACCTAAATATTTTAGGTCCAAACGATCTTTTAAACCATCTTTTGATTTGCCTTTAAGGTTCAATGAGGTTTCTATTATATTATCGGAAACATTTTTCTCTATGTGCATCACATTAAGATTGTGGGGCAATAAATTATCTTTCCAATATGACAACCTGAAAAGTGTATTTCTTTTTTTCCAACCATGCAGCAAAGTGGAGTCATTGCTCCTTTTTCCATATGTGATCTTATCACCTTGTAGCTCATCTAGCACCTCAACACCAAACAATAGCTTAGGCTTATCCCTAAATTCATAAGTGTAACAATGTCTTCTACCATTTTTCAAGAAAAATGAATGAGTGCTATTATTACAAGAAGGACATGCTAAAGCACACTTGGTACTCCACTATGATAATTTCAATACCTTGGAAAATCACTAACAATCTATAATATTGTTGGGCGCATTTTGAAGTTTTCCTCAACAGATGACAAAACTCCCACAATTTTTGAAGTTAATCTTTCAATGGTTCAATATATACATCAATATCATTATACAACTGTGTATATTTAGGAGTAAGTAACAATAACATCATGTAAGGTTATTTCATACACATCCATAGTGGTAAATTATAAAGAAATAAAATAACAGACATGTACTATGTGGAACAGTTATTGTTTTGAAGAGTTAAAACTATCTGTAGCTAGGCCAAGATTAACATTTTGATGGTCTAAAGGAAAATATTTATTAAGAAATCAAAATTTTTTCCAAGTAGAAAACTCTGATAAATGTCTTAAACATCCATCTTTTGTACATCCTTCATCATGCCACGTCATGAAAGGTGTTGTTTGAGTTAACATAAATAATCTCTATAATCTTGGCTTTAATGGAAAGTAACAAAGAACTTTGACAGGGACTTTATGGGAATTTGACTTTGATTTTGTATTTGCTTTATGTGAACTTATTTTCCATCTAGATGCATTATAAACTAGATGCTAACTTTTATTTACATGCTCCTTTCTAAATAAATTAAAACACAATCATTACGACATGCATCGATTCTTTCATATATAGCTAAGACCTAAATCTTGAAGAAAGTTTTTTTATGTCATAAAATGACTTAGGTAATATTTCACCTTTAGGAAGTATTTCTTTTAATAACTCTAACATCATCTTGAAAGATTTATTAGTGTACTTATCAATACATTTGATGTTGAACATTCTAAGAAGAAAGGAGAGGAATGTGTTAGTTTTACACCCATGATAAACATCTTTTTGACTTTTTTTAAATCAACTTGAAAAAAATTAGGACAGTTTTCTTTGGCTCATTATCTCTTTGTGTGTGACTGATCACCCATTAACACATCATGTAGCAAAACTCACTCAAATTAACATGCAATGAAGAGCCTCCTTAATGAAACACCCAATGAGTATAACCATCTATAAATCCAAAACACACCAGGTGATTATAAACTTTTGTCACAAGTGGTCCAAAACCCATTAAAACAATTCTTACAAGGACATAATATCCTATTGTCATGGCTAGTTTTATTGAAAGCCGAATCTAGGAATTAAGTTAATCTTAACAAATAATAATTGCTAGCTCTTGATTTTTGCATCTAATTTTTATCCATGACAAATACCTATTGTCCATGAAGAAATAAATATGAAAATAAATTAATCATAAATTCTAAATATCAATTATAAATTTGCTATTATATAAGATGAAAT
Organism: Dioscorea cayenensis subsp. rotundata; assembly: GCF_009730915.1. Classification (NCBI taxonomy): domain Eukaryota; kingdom Viridiplantae; phylum Streptophyta; class Magnoliopsida; order Dioscoreales; family Dioscoreaceae; genus Dioscorea; species Dioscorea cayenensis. The sequence goes on from NC_052473.1 coordinate 12,645,858, forward strand.
TGTAAAATATATATATATATATATATATGCATATTGATGCCATGGCCAATTTAATGATTTTTTAAATAACATGTAAACCAATAATTAATTTTCAAATCTCACATTGAGGATGAAAAGCTTTGAATCTGAAAATATTATCCAATGGATAGAAAGTTAGCAACCAATGTCAGTAGAGATATGAAACTTAAAATATTCTTGACTCTTATTTTACTATGAATTTTTTGTCATAATGACTAGGAATGGAACCAAAAAAGTTTTCTTTGGGAGAGGGGACTAGATAATAATAGTTGGTGAGTTGTTTAGATTTTTTTTAAACTTACAATGAAACTAGTAAAAGGTCATAAGGGGCTAAACAATTTTTTTTTCAAATATATTTCTAAAACATATAATTTCTATACTATTTATACCAATTTGTAAAATACTAGTTGGCCAAACTATTAGTTTTTACAAACATTTCTTACAAATATAATTTTTTATGTTATACATATCAATTTGTAAGAAATTACACCAAAGTAGACTTTACAAATATTTTTCTAAAATTATATTTCTTATATTATGCATACTAATTTATAAAAATTTAGGCATCAAAACAATATGTTTATGCAAATATTTTCATTGAATATATAATTTTTATATTATGTATAATAATGACCAATTTAGAAAATTAGGAGGAGGGCATCACCCCTTCATCCCATCCCTAGCTACATCCCTGACAACGCCATTACGTGGGTTATGAGCTAATACCATCCATTTCAAAATTAGTCATAGTGCATAGTTCATTAAATTTAAGCTAAAAACCTACCGCAATTGAAATACATGATTAAAACTTACATGATTAATAGTTTATTTGCTTTCCTCCAACCATGATGGATATAAACACACAAGGAAATTATCATATAAAGAGGCAAGAAATCTTATTCATCAAAAAGTTCTACAATTCAACAAGAACAATAGCAAATCAACAATCGTTAAGCAACCAAGATGAAAGCTTGCAATTATCTAGCCCTAAAACATGAAAAGGAATCACAATTACATGTGGAAACCAAATCACAACCATTGCAAATAATTGTTGTGGAACTCAATGTAAGAATTGAAGAATGTGATAACTTTGGTTCATGAATCGAGCAGTAGATTCTTTGGCGTTGACGATATATGTTGGCTTTTCAAAAAGAGGATATTTGAAAACCCTAGTTCGTCAGGCTCCAATGGCACTAGGAGATTAAAAAAAAATGATTCAGATTTGGAAATTGGAATTAGTGTTGTAAACCAGTGCACTCTTGACTCAATTGTACTTGCAATGGGTTTGTTTTCATTCAGACTATTTATTTATTTATTATTTACATATTATAAAATTTTATTTCATCTGTCATCTTGGGTTTTTTTTAATTAATTAATTATTATTTTCTAAATTAATTATTTTATTCTAAATTAGATGGTCTTCTATAATAAAATTTTTGCTTTGCTTTTGCTTTTTATTTTTAAAATTTTCAAAATAACGAGTAGGCTTCGGATAAAGTAATTGAGTTGGTTGTGTAAATCATCTCAAAAAATTTTAAATTTAAATTATATTTTAAAATGATTCATACAATGCATAAAGTCATCAGTGAAGAATGAAAATTAATAAAAAAACATTTAAATCATATAAATAATTTAATAATAGTATCTTAATAAAATTTATTTGAAGTCACTCTTTCATAAACTCATAAATATTTTTTTAAAATTTTTTAGTATTTTATATTTTATTTGATTTATTATTTATTTATTTATTTTGAGAAAACTAGTTGATCTTTAATTTGATAATTACTTTTTAAAATTATATAAACCCTAAACTTTGCTTCTCTATTTTTAGAAACCCCCAAGAACACTTGATTGAATTATAGTTTTGACTACTCTAGTAAGAACCAAATGAGTATAAATTTTAGAAACCTCACATCAAGATCATAAACCAATCTCCAAAATTCCAAATCTCAAGATACCATCAAATTAAACTAGATCATTGAGGAAGATATCGACACAAGATTGGAGAAAGCAATGAAGATATGTATCATTTCCAAAATCCAAATCTCATACTACCATCTAAAACTAGATTTTTAAGATATATGAAATTCCATGAACCCCAATATGATAATAATGAGCAAGAAACATCTCAAAAGAACTAGAACAAAAATGAAGAGAAGGTTAAGAACATAACTAAACAATGAGCTTCGAATTAGAGAACTCTAACTTTGATCACATTGACACCTCTCCTCTTTGTCTCTCTCTGTCTCTCTCTCTCTCTCTCTCTGTCTCTCTCTCTCTCTCTCTCTCTCTCTATATATATATATATATATATATATATCAAAATTTGAAATGGGTTTCATGGCCGATACAAGCTAGATATATATAGTTATAAATGCTTTTGGCAATGGAATATGATCTGAGCAGTTGTTGTTGCTTTGCGATATGTCTTTTGCCCCATGATTAGGATAGTGTTGGCTCTTAAAACTCTATTTTCATAAAAAATTATATGCCTACGCCAAAATGGCTATGATCTAATCTGTTAGGGATTGCTTTAAGATATGTGTCCCCTAATCACAATGATAATTGTGGCGCTAATAGTGTAGATCATTACATCAAATTATACATTAATTATGTCCACTTAACACATTTAATGTATGTAGGATGAGCCGGCCCACTTGACCATTTTAACCCATTCAAACTGGACGTAGGTTGTCCAAGTTTTCTTTAAGAACCATGTAGGCAGAAGCTCACTAATTAACCATATCACCCAAATGGTTCAAAAATGCATTTTTTAATACAAGACTGGTTAATACTTCTTTAGGTGATATCAAACAATATTTTTTAATTAGAAAATGCTTTTCTAATTAACTTCTCCAGATTAGTCTTGATAAAGTAAAAGTCCTCTCAAAGTTTTACTAATATTACTATTGACGGTTGGGCAAACCTTTTCAAGAAGAACATTGAGAAACCATCTGGTCCTAGTAAAAAAATAAAATACAATTCTCAAACCCAAATCCGTTTAAAGTTCTAACATTCATACCCATCCCAAATCCAAAATCTATCTTTTCTAAATTTTTAAATTTTCAAAAAATAATTTTATACTTTATAAAATTAACATTAATTTATTTCAAAATAGTTATTGTGATAACTTAGTAGATTATAACATATTGATCTTCAAATTTATTTTTAAAAGAACTAAACAAAAGTTCTGACATAAAAACAATTTTTAAATTTAATGTAATATTAAAGTAATTATTTATCTTCATTATATTTTTTTAGTATATATAATTTAAATATAAATTATTTTTTAATATATTATTGACCCTTGATCAACTTGGTTGAATTCCTTGGCTTTTATCCTTTCAATTTCTTTGGGTCAAAGCCCAATTTGGCTCTAGAAAACTGGAAACCTGGTGAAAACTTTAGCAATTTATTCTTTTTCTTGGATGGCTTCGCAGATTTTCTTAATTCCCCGTCACCAATTCTTTCTAATTGAATAAGATAAATTAAACTTGAGTTCCAATTTAAGTATGTGATATTTCTCATACTTTCTTAATGAAAAATAGGTAAGATTGTAAAAGTTGTTTAAATTATGAAGGATTTGAGTCTTTCCCATTTCCTCACAAGTTGAAAAAGGCTTCTTCAAGGGAAAAGGATATTAGACAGTTAAGCATGTTTCGTTATCTAATTAATAATTAATTGTGGCATATTTTTTTTTCTTTAAAAGCCCTATAATAGAGACCAAATGAAAGCCTCTGATAATTTTAAATTTGCTTCTAAAAGGCCTTTAATTAGAAGACTTTAAATAAAGTCTCTACTAATCGATAAATTTGTTGCTAAAAGATCTTTTTAGAGACCTCTAAATAAAGATCTACTAAGATATCAATTTTCCTCTAAATGGTATATATTTTGTAATAATTGCAACAATATTATTAGAGGCAATTAGAAAACCAAAATAGCTTCAATAAATAATTAGATGAATTTTATTATTATAATTTTAAAATATAAGTTAATAAGAAGCAAATATTTTTTATATATAGAGACACATGTCATATTTGTTTCTTAAAAGTTAGAATTAAGGGCAAAAATAATAATTGTCTCAAATTCTACGTCTCTAAGTAAGTTGTATTGTGGTGTCCATTTTGTCTTGTTGGTATGATAATGGTTTGAAAATGGAAACACCTCTACCATGGAAAGCCATAATCAATAAATAGTCTTAATCTTACTAAACAAGATCAAATTAACATTGTTAAAGAAATAGCCCACACTAACCAAGAGGTTGGGTGTGCACAATTCAAAATACGATCTTGCCTAGGTCAAGTATCAGCTTACTAACAAATCTTAAGTATGGAGTAGGTCAACTTCCAGAGTTGTTTGGCAAATGAATATAGAGGTAAAGTATTTTAATCCATTGGTAAATCTTAAAACATAAATCCATTTAGTATAAGTGTTCAAATCAATTAGTAAACTAAAATAGTAAATCCATTGGTATAGATCCACAACATACACCAACAGATGCTTGAACCATTGGTATAGGTACATGGAGGCGTTTAGTTGCAAGGCATGGAGTGGGAATCATTACTTTGTGATTCCAATGCCATGTTGGATGACCATGTATGGGAGTGAGAGGGGAGTGGGTATGTAATGAGTGAGTAGTGAGCAATCCTCCCAAAAATGGAAGGATTGCTCATTCCTTGCTTAGTCTTCACTCTTTGGGGTGAAATGTCAAATTTGACCCTCTTATTTAATAAATAATAATAATTTAATTCAATAATAATTAAATAGATAATTTTAATAATAAATAATGATTAAAGTCAAATAATAATAACTAATAAGTAAAATAATTTGAATAATAATTAATAATTAATGTGAAATAATAATAAATAATAATTAAAGATAATAATCTAGTTCAAATAATAATTAAATAAATAATTTTAACAATATATAAAAATTAATGTGAAATAATATAACTAATAACTAAAGATAATAATCTAGTTCAAATAATAATTAAATAGATAATTTTAATAATAAATAATAATTAAAGTGAAATATTTAGTTAAATGGAAATAACAATAGTAAAAAATTATTATTATTTATTATAAAAATTAATTATTATCTAATCTAACATTTTCTTATTAACTTGTATTAAGGATTTAAAAGACTTTTAACCATATTCTTTTTTTTTTTTTACTTTTCCCATTCCCAAAGAATTACTTCTTCATATTTTACCAACCAAACACATTATTTATTCACATTCCCCCTCATTTTCATTCCTCTTTCAATCCTCTCCACGCCATTCCTTGCAACCAAACGCCTCGATTGGTGTACACCTTGAGGTATATACCAACGGTTTTGGGGGGTATTTACTAACAATTTACTAGTATTGGCAAATGAAAATTAGTTTGTATTTCATGATATAATCAAACCTGCAACCTGTGGTATGATCTAAATATATAGAGCCATATCAAAGTAATTACCTATCAAACAAGGAAGAGTAAACCTCTTACAATGGCAAAGCTCACATGACCCTGCATCTAATAGAGACAGAATATTCAATAATTGTGAGAGTTACTCAGTAATTGAAGTGAGGAGATAATCTCTTCGAAAAGTGGAAAAATTTACCTAAATATCTATTAGGTTGAATAGAATATCCAGAGGTAGGAAACCAAAGTTACTAACCCTGATTTAGGCACCGATGCATCTTTCCAAAGCCAAAGGTTTAGACTGACCTCGATGTCTATTCATGTTAGTTGCAGATATATAGTGTGAAGTCAAATAAGAGTTAGTGAAAACCTCATCTAACACTACAACAAAAAGTTATCACAAATACCTCCGATGCTAATACAAGAGTGACCATTTTAGACAAATGGTCACAATTACTCTATATTTTTGTGACCAATTTCACGACACTATCAAATTTAATAATTGTGGCAAAGTGATGTGGCTACAATAATCTTATTTATTTATGTCAATTTTGTTGACACAAAAAAATTTTAATTGTGGCGAATAAAGTGCTTACAATACTTTGTTCTATTCTGTAAATTTTGTTGACACGAGAAAAATGCTAAATTGTAAAGAATAAGCCATCACAATAATCTATTTTATTGTGACAATATTGTTGACACAGAAAAAAATACAATAGTGACAAAATGTTTTTGTCAATAGTAATATTTTTATTGGTGACTAATACTTTGTAACTAATGTTACTTTGAAATATTGTTATATGTTTATTATTGTCACAAATAAAATTATTAATTTAAAAATAATATTGTCACTCAAAATAAAAATTATGTTACGCTATTTTTGTCACTAATATAATAAATTATTTGTGATAAATATAAAGTTATATTTTAGATATTTTTGTTAAGACAAATTTTTAGTATAAAAATATTATCACATAAACAAATAAAGTATTTAATATTAAATAAAAATAAATAAATAAATATCATCAAAATATACAAAATTCAAATTTTGATTTTATAAAATTAGAAATTTTAATATCCAAAATACAATTATAAAATTATCCTTTTAAAAAAAGAAAAAAGATTATAAATTATCCTAAATTTGGAGATGAAGTACTACTTTAGGCATTAAAATCTTCTTTTTTGCTTTTCAGCTTTAGCTTCTGCTAGAATTTGACTATTTTGTTGTGATCTTAATATTATTCCCTTTCCTTAATGCTTATTCTGCACATTAAGAAAAAAAATAGGAATCAAATGAAATAATTTAAAAATTAAAAAAATTCTAATTTAATTACAACTTTCTACTGCTATTTCTTCTCGATTGAGACAAGTTCCATGTTGCATTTGACTTTTGTCATTTTCAGTAGTTAAAAAATCATTAAAAAAAATCACATAATCAAAATCTAAATAAAATATTTCTATGATGAACTTGAACCTAAGATTCAAAGTATCGAAAAAAGAAAACACTAATAAACAATCATTATTGAAAAAAATTCAATAAACCTAACTTTAAAGATTAAAAAAGATAATGCAAAAATCTTGTGACCATCAATAACATGTACCTTTATATCAAGAGCTAGTTGAGTCACTTTAATTCTCCTAACTTAATAAAGTTCATTGAGGATATATATCATTTTAAATTTCAATTTTTATAATTTTTCTCTAAAACTATAAATCCTAGGTATAATCTAAATTAAAAGCTTGTTTTCTATCCCTTAAAATATCAATTTTGTGGATTGGGTAGACAATAACAACTTGCAAAATAATGAATTTGGTGAATATTTCTATGTTTTAAAAGACGTGTATATATATTTAGACACACACATATTGAATTTGATCCTAAAATATGTTAAGCATACTTTAGGGTTTTTTGTCACAACATTTAGTAGATATTAATAATTGGGTTTTTGTGACAAAAAATGTGATCACAAAGAGATAACCAGTGGCGAAGAACACTTCCTCACAACAAATGAAAATATTATTTACAACACTGCAGATATATTAATAGTGATAATGTAATTGTGAGAAATCCTAAATTATCACAATTATAATAGTTTTAGTTACAAAAAAATCATCAAAATTAACTTAAACAATAGAGTTAATTAATTTTTTTATCACAAAAAGCTTCATATTTGTGACAAAATGATTGATAGTTATAGGAAAAAACATCATAATCTCGTAATTCTTGTAGTACAAGCATAATTTATTTAGTATGTTAAAACTAGATTGGAGAAAGTCAAGCCTATGTTTTTACTATTTTTTTATATTTTTTTGGTTACTTTTGATATTTTTATGTGAAAAATAGTTGTTTATTTGGTAAATGATTGATGAATATATATATATATATATATATATATATGGAATATTCTTTTTCGCATTGTAGATACATATTTGAATTTTTTTTTTTATCCAAAATTATTGACACAAAAGATAAGATGTATAATTGTGATGGATACTAAATTGTCACAATTGAAATTGTAATAGTGACAAAATAATCAGATGTCACAACTAATCCAAACTATTGTGTCAATCAACTTTTTTAGCTTACAATACCCAATAACATGGTTAAGAAATTTATTTTTTGTGGCAATTTTTAGTTGCCACTAAATCGTTGAATTTTTTTATGACAAAATTGGTGTAACAAAAAATATATGCTAAGTGATGGAGAAAACTTTCGTCACAATAAATAAAAAATTATAGTGATAACACTATTTTTTATCACAATTACACATCATTCTCATCAAGAAATTTTTGACATAAAATCTTGTACGCTTTTAATAACGAACATTGGACACAAAATTTTTTTTGTTATTGTTAATATATTAATAGTGACAATTTAATTGTGGCACATACTAAATTGTCACAATTATCACTATAATAATGATAAAAATATAAGTTATCATAATTAAGTTAAACAATAGTGTCTAGTACTTGTTTTGACACAAAAAACGTAATATTTGTGGCAAAATAACCGGGTGACACAAAAAAGTTGTCACTAAAAATCTTAACTTTTATAGTATAAAAAAAGTTTATCTTGAGCAGCACAGACATGGGGAGCAAAAATGGGAGTCATCTACCTATAGAATGAAGTTTGAGTGCCACATGCCTCAATGTTTTCGCATCCTTAAAGAAAGAGATCCAAGATCCATCTTCTGGTGTGTGGTCAATTCTCATTCATATGCAATGACTAATTTCGTGTTGATGAAAGAAGGGATAGATTTTTCAAATCAATATATATATATATATATATATATGCCTTAGCTAGTGGGGGATATTTATACAAATATCATTACATCAAAACAACATAATAGAGATAGACAAATTAGTCTTTAATAATGTAAAAATCTATCATTAAATATTTTAGACTGTAAGAGATAAGCTCTATAGTTGGCATCATTTGGCATGTAGTCATGATGAAATGACAAAAGCAATGATGTGGCAATCAAGATGACATGGTATGGTAAAGTGGCAAAGAGATGAGGTGGCACACAATGAAGAGATGAAGGCTATTATTGGAGGCACTATTTTTCAGCAAGGAACATCAAAGTAAAAGGATCTTTCTTGAAGAGCAATCCATGAGGAGAAAATCTAAAGTTAAGATTTAATCTATCTTTGGTAAGATCCAAGATGATAAAGTCTTTTTTTGGTAACTCTACTTCTCATGAGAGATTTATTATTTGTAGGCCAAGATTTGAAGATCTTTAGTTTGGTGTTAAGTTTAATTAAAAAAACAAACTAAGAAAGACAACACCAAGCTCTAAAGATTCTCAAGACCATAATTAGCAATTCAACTTGAAGAAAAGATCCAAAGCTAATTATCGGTGGAACTGCTTGAAGACACAAGGCTGTTTATGGGAGAAGCTATTTGAAGACTCAAGCTATTCAAGGGCTATTCTAAAGAAGTGCACAAGCTATCTTTGGAAAGTGCATATATTTGGAGAAGATTGATGACCCAAGCATGGATGATTGAAGATCATGCTTGGAAGATATTTAAGAGCTAAACTTTGATGAAAGGAGATCAAGTTTAGTAACAAGAATATTGAAGATCAAGTTTGCAGATTGTGAAGAACAAACTTGGATGAATGGAGATCAAGTTTGGAAAGAATATTTTGAAGATCTTTGAAGACCATATTTGGTGATATGGATTCACACCTAGGTGGTGCGACCTCGGGAGAGAACTTGCTGATATGATGTGAGGAGGCAAGCTAGTTACTGGCAGGGAGAGCTTGGGAGGAGCTGACTGCATCAACTTGGATTGGCACAACCAAGAGGGTTGGAGGGGTCACAAGGTCGCATTACAATGAAAGCTAGAACTCAATCAGGATTAGCAGGTGAGTCATGTTGCAAGCTCGGTTACAACAGGAGTTGCAAAGTCTAATTTTGGAAGGTGTCTAAGTTAGGAAACTAGGAGATTCTAAAAGAGGATGCGCTATATTTGGGACATGGAGACGTCTATATAAGAGACCTTGCTCTGAGATTTAGGATATGAACGAGTGAGAGACCCAAGTGTGTGGGTTAAGGAGAGTGGGTATCAGGCAATCTAGAGAGGGTTATTCTTTGCCATTGTGTGAGTAAGAGTGAGTGTTGTACTCTTCTTTCTTTTCCTCTTTTAGTAGATTGTTCTCTTTGGGCTCAGCCCCCAGGCGTAGATAGGTTGTGCTAAACTAGGTAACCAATTCGTGTGTCTACTTTCTCTTGCATGTCTGATTTTACATTAAATGTGTTTTGATTACATAACATGAGAGATTGAGCGAAAAAATTACGACACTACTATCCAACCGGACCTAACATAGACATTGAATTAATGACATGATAAGCATCGTCACTAAATTACTAACCGCTACTATTTTGTGGGTGATTTAGTGAACATAAATTAAAGGTCCCTATTTATGTTGCTAAAGTGATTGATCGTAAACTTATGAATAATGATTGATTTAGTAACTTGTAAATAGAGTCCATTTCAGTAAACTAGTCTATAAAATAAATATTAGCAATCCATTTATAGACTAGAAAATATAGCGATCTATTTAAAGACTAGAAAATAAAGACTGATCAAGTGATCACAATTGTAATTAAATATAAATAGGACTAACTAGGCGATTACTAAAGTGGTTACTAATAGCAACTAATTAATGTACGTTAAGTCCATTACATAGAGATTGATTATAAACTATTCTAAATTTCTAAATAATTCTATCTGATTTAATTGTTAGATATGTTTTACTACAAGGCATTTGTTCGTATGAAAGTGAACATAATAATAAATGATTTATATAAATGTTGATATAATTAAAAAGTTCTTCATTGTTAGATATTATAAAAATTTTAAAAATATTAACTATATATTACTATAAATAAACATATTAATTTTAATTTTGATTAAATAATTAAGGTAAAAAATAGGTATGATAAAGGGTAACTAGAGTTAAACAAAAAATAAAATTTGCATATACCAATATAACAACAAAATTGTACTAATACAATCTACCAGAGATTACAATATTACCTCCACAATCATGTTGTTATAATTTAGGAACTTAAAAGTGACTACTAATAATATCTCTAAATTTAGTGACAAATAGATCTGTCATTAAAATGAAAATTGGAAAGTGATTGGAGGGGTTTTTGGTTGACAGTAAGTAGATGTAAGTAAAATTGAAGTAACTAGTTTTACATGTGAAAGTTACTTTTTGGTGTTTGGTTTGAGATAAGAGTACATTTCACATGTAATACTAGTTACTTCTCAACCCCATTTTCCAGTGATTCAACTCACAACAAAAATAGCTATGAGTTGAAATACTGTAAACATTTCCCAGTATCCGGAGATTCAGTGTTGAAGCTTCGATTCTCCTCCACAATGAAATGTTTGGAACCCACAAAGTTCATGGTCACCGACACAAAATCAGACTCGAAACCCCCGAATCAGTGGCCGATTTGGATGCATCTTTATGGAATTCAAATCGGAAGCTCGCAAGTTCACTATGGAAGGAGAGCCCAAGCCAAAGAAAGGGACTTTTGACTGTGACATAGCTTTCAGGATCATGGGATGGGTAGACAGATGAGCTAGAAATGAAGGATGTTCCAAACTCAAAGAAGACAAGTGGGAGAGTGCCAACCATTCATCATCAGAATCCGAGGAGGGCATCTCATGCATCGAGAACTTTGTAGATGCTACAGAAAAGGAGAGCCGAGGTGGTGGTCTATCGGTGAACAAGGGTTCTTGGAGCCCCATCGGCAGTTAACCATCGCATTCTATAGGGTGGGAAAGGAGCAGAGGAAGGTCGAGTGACGGGAGGTACAAGCGAACAACTAGAGCTTCTCTGGCAAGAGGAAGGAGATGATTACAATCACCCTAGTTGCTAATTTATTTTAAAAAATAAATATTAAATATTTTTACATTAAATAAATATTGTATTAAGTTAATTAATTATCTTGGCTAAAATTAATTTGTATGACAAGTATTAAATAATTATTAATAAAAACTAATGGATGTAATCTCACCATACCACTTACATGGTGACGATACCTCTCACACTTACATCAAATCAAATATATAAAAAGTAAATACAGCATTTTTACTTACATAATACTAAAAAAACAATGATACAAGTTGAAATACAACATTTTCACTTTCACTGTAAAGTTCACTTACATGTAATTTGACTTACTGCCAAGCAAACAACCCCTGATTTAGTGGCCACTTATGCACGTGATGTATCTAAATTTTTAGTTGACCATTTTAGAGACTAACATATTTTCTAAATCAAACATAGTAATCACAGTAACTAATTGGCCATTAATTGGTCTTTATTTTATTATTGACGCCATTGGGATTTTCCTTGGTCTATAATTTTTCTCCAATCACCTACATTCAATTGTATTGTATAGTTTTACTGGACAAATAATTCTATACTTCAGCAAGGATATGTATGCAAATTTTTAAAAATTTTAAAATATTTATAAGGTGTCCGTTTGAGAGAACTAAAAGAATTATATATAGAGTGTATGCTTTCAAATGAATAATTGTACTAATGTAAGTAACAATGCCTATCATCTTCCAATGATTACCAAATTACTTATTGGTGAATTTTAAAAACTACTCCTTTTCACAACTTTTTCTTCTTCTTCTTGGAAATATAAATATGTTTTTCCTTTTCTTTTTACTCATGTTCTTTTTTTGTTCATATCTTCTTGCTAATGTTCTTCTTGTTTATCCTGAGTGATTTTTTCGTATTTTTATTCTTATTCAACCAAAGTGTATACATGTCTAAAACCCATATATAAATTTTGTATATTACTTATTTATTTATATCTAAGTGATTTGTGTCTAATCCAAGTGCATATATATGTGTAAACCTTAGATGTTTAAAAAGTACTACTGCTTAGGTTTTTGTACACAAGTGTTTTGTTTTTCTCCTTCATTGAAGGTGATTAAGTTTTCTTTACATGCATATCTAGCTTTTTTAACAAACGATTTAGATTATTTTACATATGTATGTAGTTAAATCTAACCACCTTGGTTAGATGCTTGAAATATATAAAATTAAATTTTAAATATAATAATTAGGATAGCATGGTGGGTATGGTTTCCAGATTTCAACTATCGGAATAAGATTGTGTCACGCCCCGAATTTGGCTAGCTGGACCCAGTGTGCCAAACAAACGGCCGTACACCTACAATACATAACATAGTAGCCATGCAAGGCCTCAAAACTGGTCTTACAACTGAAAATATAAACTTCAAAATTACAACTTCAAATAGAAGCTAAATATAACAGGGTTCCAAACAAAGAGATTTTCTAAATCAAAATTTACATACTAACACAAACATAATTAGAACTCCTTGAAAAAGGGAACACAAGCTCTCACTAGCCAAGTAAGTCATCCGTCGAACTATTTACTCTTGATCTGAAAAAAATTTAACAATAGATTATGAGTTTGACAGCCAAGTAAGCAATCACTAAAAACATTGGGATCATAAAAAGTCTCAAAAATTCAGAATAAATATCAGTTATATGATATAGCAGAACAATTACCAAAATACAATTAAGAAACAAAACAAAAAAAATACAATAGAGTTTGGATTTCAGATAAATACAGTATATGTCGCCCAATAACTATGGCCAAAACAAAAATATCATAGTTCATTTGTTTAACCATCGGTGACCTGAGCTAGAATATCAGAGTTCATATGTTTACCCTTGGTACGCCGAGCTAGAATATCAGAGGCCGTTATTCTTCACCGACAGAACGGTGCAAAACTATAGTCTCTTAATATAATTACATGTTGACATGGTCAATGTTTAACCCTCAGTGATAAGGTTAGTGCATAGTTAATCAGGGACTAATTTCTATGTCAAAATACTTTATGATCACAAAACAACAAACATCAAAGTTTAGATAGAGTAAAATAAAAAGGTAATTTGCCAAGCAAAAATTTTAGCAGTCGCATGATCCCACTTTTATAATATCAAAATAAATAAGTTGTTTGAATCCAAACCTGAACAGATACTTTATACAAATTCCAAGTAAATAATTAAAAAGAAAAGATATAGTTGTCCAAAAATTTATAACTTAAATAATTCTAGAAATAATCATCATCAGAATTTTTGAAATGAATAAATACAATCGAAAAATGATTATTTAAGTTAATTAAATAATCAGACAATATTTAACAAGTGACAAAAAAATACACAGATATAGTGGGATTTATATAAGTTTACTTACCTGATTAACACCCAAAAATACTCCCAAATCTTACACCAAATCAAGGCTTGTAATTCAAACGTATCCCTTTCAAATATGTGTATCTCTCAATCTACAACATAAAAAAATAATATTTTACCTACAGCTCAGATAACTCAGTAATGCATCATTTTTTTATTTTACACTTTACCAGATACAATATCTAAGACCATGAAAAACACCAAACAAACTTTGGATTCTGCACAATAATATCATTTGGTACAACTACACTAATAATGCTATAACTTTTAAGCTAAGGATCCAAAGAATCTAAATTTTTGCAAGTATCTAGAAAACATATAACTCTATAACTTTCTTATTTTACTCTTCTCCAAATACCACGTATAAGACAGGGAAATTGTCTAACAAATCTTCATACTTTCTGTAGAAATATCATTTGAGAACAAGTATAATAATATGGCTATATCTCAAACATTACAGAGGCATAAATTCTGAAATTTTGTAAATCCAAAGATAAGGTCGACTTCTACAACTTTCCTATATAATTTATATCTAATTCAAAATTTAAAAAGTCGTGAAAACTATCAATAACACTTCAAGGTCTGCCCATAAGTCTTATTTGAGGCATCTATATTTAAAGGCTATAACTTCCAGAATACATATGCAAAAAATATAAAATTTTGCAGTACGCTAGCTAAGATTATGATCTATAATTTTTTATTTTCGATCTCCTCCAAATTTGGTCTCTACATCTCTCAAAATTAAAAAGCATCTCTGCTAAGCTAATGACAAATTTCTAAATCTTATCCGCAAAATAAATCCAATTCTTAACATAAGAAAGAAAAGAAAAAAAAATAAGAACCTTACCTCAACTATTCACAATCAAGCACCCACGGAGATGAGTTCATAGTCTTCGTTGCCGACACCACATGCAACCAGAGAGAGAAAGACAAGGCTAGGTCTCTCTTTTCCTAAACGACAATCTAAATCAGATTATTTTTAGATTGAGGCGAAGAGATGGCTAGGGTTTTAAAAAAACTAAAAACAATAAATCAGTGGTTAAGATTAAAAATAAAATCAACAGTTAGGATTAAACAGGGGTGGGGCTCACAAATTGACTTGGCAATTTATTTTGATGGATGATTGATGGTGACATGGGGCACCGGCATGGAGTTGCAGGGAACGGCCGACAACCATGCTCGGGGATGGCTGGAGCTAAACAGAACCATGCTGAGAATGGAGAAAGGAATAAGGCACTGTACTGAGGGTATGAAGGTAAAATCACAAGGTTTAGTGGGGTATTTTTATATAGTATCTAGTGTTTAAGGATTCAGACCAATAGGGTTTGAGGGTAGTGGATGCTAACTGACTCAATGGGTTAGTGTTTAATGAGAAACTTTTTGACTTTTTGGGCTGTGGACTATATTAATATGTAAAAGGGTATTGAATGACTAGTCAATCAAGCTTCGGGAGAATCGGCTTCCTCTCTTACTCTGTGTATCTTTTTGGTTACCAAACTTTTCTCTTCTTCTTATCCTTCTTCGTAGGATTCTCAAGGTGTTGCTGGTGAGGTCTGTGCTGCTCTCCAACAGTGTGGTATCAGAGTTTGGTCAGAGATGATGCCAGCTGAGAGTCCAGTGAGCCTCTCACAGCCTTGTGTTCCCGTCTTCAAAGGAGAAGACTATGGACGATGGCGGTTGAGGATGAAAACAGTGTTCCGGTCTCAAGAGCTTTCGAGCTCGTTGAGAAGGGTGTGCCAGAAGGAGAAGATGAAGTGAAAGCAAGGGAGACCAAGAAGAAGGATGTAATGGCTTTATACCTCATCCAACAAGCGGTCGACGGGCCTATTCTCAATCGGATTGAGGAAGCAGAGACAGCACATGATGCATGGGAGATAGTGAAGAACTTGTACCAAGGAACGTCAAAGATGATGATAGTGAGGAAGCATGGTAGAGCTTCGAGACACACCAAATGGAGGACATTGAGAGTATTCAAGCTTACCTGACTAGAGTGGTGGTGATTGTGAATCAGGTGAAGGCACTTGGACATAAGCTCTCTGAGGAAGAAGTGGTGTCCAATGTTCTGCGCAGACTGGCTCCTAAATTTCGACTATGTGGCGGTAGCTATGGAGGAGTCTAGAGATATGTCAACATTGAGTCTTGATGAACTTGGTGGTTCTCTTCAATCTCATGAAGTTAGGGTGAATAGATCCTTGGTAAAGAAAGGAGAAAAGGCACTGGTTGTGAAGACAGAGAGCACAAGTTCAAGTGTCAAAAAGAAGGAAAAAAATCCCTGTGCCAGCCTAGGATCAAGTCCTACCAGAGGAAGGGGGAGGGGCTTCATTAGAGGAAGAGGTAGGGACAGGAGTGCATGAGGATGGAGTGGAAATAACAAGAGCAACATATAGTGTTTTAAATGTAAAAAATATGGGCACATGAAAGCTGAATGCCGAGAGAAAGGAAAGCAAGTAGAGATGAGAGCTTCAATGGTTGCAAAAGAGCAAAGAACTGAGCATTTGTTTATGGCCAGTTGTGCAACTATGAAAGCTTCAAATTGGAGTGTGGTTAGTGGACAGTGGGTGCTCTAACCACATGACGGGAGAAAGGAGCTTGTTCATCAATCTTGACGAGTCTCAGAGAACCTCGGTTCGTCTTGGCAATGACAAGGAAATGAAGGTGCTTTGGGGTGGGCACTGTCACACTAGTTGTAGGAGACGCGAAGCTCAAGCATCTACATGGGGTGCAATTGGTCCCAGGACTTGCTCACAACCTGCTGAGTGTGGGACAGCTCCTATCCAGAGGGTTCTTAGTCAATTTTCATGAAGGAAAGTGTGAGATAAAGGATGATAAAATGGGTGATGTGGTACCTATGATACAAAAGGGAAATAATAAGATGTTTCCCGTTTGGATCTCACCAAAATTTGGAAGAATAAATGTGGCACTGAATGAGCAGACTTCGTCTGAGCGCTGGCACCAACAGTTTGGGCTTCTGAATTATAGGAGTTTGGGGTCTTTGGTATAGAAGGGAATGGTTGTAGATTGCCTCAAGTGAAAGATGGGCCTCAGTGTGAAGTTTGTGCTATTAGGGAAGCAAGCAAGGAAGGCTTTTCCCGCAGTGAAGTCAAGGAGAACCACAGCTTGTTTGCAACTTGTCCACATGGACTTGTGCGGCCCCATGAGTGTAGATTCTCTGGGAGGTAATAAATTCTTTCTCTTGCTTATAGATGACTTCAGTAGGAAATGCTAGGTTTATTTCCTAAAGACAAAATGTGAGGCATTTGAACACTTCCGGAGGTTCCATGCGTTGGTCGAGAGAGAAACAGGAAGGAAGCTCAAGCTGCTAAGAAGCGATCGAGGAGGAGAGTTCACGTCTCGGGCCTTCAATGAGTACTGTGAGGAGCTTGGCATTAGAAGGGAGTTCTCAGCGCCCTACACACCACTACAAAATGGTGTAGTAGAGCGTAAGAACAGAACGGTCATGGAGATGGCAAGGTGTTTGCTCAAATGCAGTAACCTCCCGACAGCGTTCTAGACTAAGGCAGTCGCTACATCAGTATATCTTGATCAACCGGGCTCCAACGCAAGTAGTGGGTGATAAAATGTCTTATGAGGTGTGGTGCGGAGAGAAAACCTAATGTAAGTCACCTAAAAACTTTTGGTTGCATTGCTTTTGTTCTTACCCTTTCACAAAAGTTGCAAAAATTGGATGAGAAGTCCGAGAAGCAAGTGTTTGTGGGCTATTGTCCAGAATCTAAAGCTTACAAACTCTACAACCCCCTTACACACAAAATTACTGTTAGCCATGGGATGTAACATTCCATGAGAATTCTCGATAGGGTGTGGGATTCATGCAATAGTGGACCCCTGATGGCCATTGAAGATTCGGAAGACAGAGAATGAAGACACAAGCAGTGAAGGTGGTGGAGGAGCACAAGGAGAGGCAACAACAAGTGGAGATCATTCAAGTATCAATGAAAGAATAGCAAATTTAAATTCACCAGAAGATTCCACTAATGACTCACCACCAAGGAGGATGAAAATCCTTATCAGACATCTATAACACTTGTAGCTTTGTTCTCCATGTATTTGAACCTCAAGATTATAGGGAAGCAACGAGACATTGGGAATGGCATGAGACCATGGATGCAGAAGTGACAGCTATTCAGAACAACCATACGTGGGACCTGACTGAATTGCCAAGAGGGAAGAAGGGCGTTGGACTGAAGTGGGTCTACAAGACCAAATACGATGCTAATGGTGAGGTACCAAGGCACAAAGTGAGGTTGGTGGCCAAGGGTATATCCAGCAACATGGCCTAGACTACGAGGAAGTATTCTCAGTGGTTGCAAGACTTGAGACGGTAAGACTTATCCTTGCTCTTGCCACTTAAGCACGACAGCCAGTGTACCAGTTTGATGTTAAATCAGCATTTCTCAATGGATAAATCATCGAAGAGGTTTATGTTGCACAACCTAAAGGCTATCCGGTTGAAGGGAAAGAACACTTGGTGTATCGATTGAGGAAAGCACTCTACGAGCTTAAACAAGCACTAAGAGAATGGTACGAGAAGATCGATGCTCATTTCAGACAACATGGGTATGAGAGGAATGAAACTAAGCATACACTGTATAAGAAGAAAGATCAAGATGGCAATTGTATACTGATTAGTCTCTATGTTGGCGACATTGTGTATACAAGTGGGTCACAGGGTCTGATCAATCAATTCGGAGAAGAGATGATGAAGACATTCGACATGTCTGACTTAGGTTTAATGAAATTCTTTCTGGGTTTGGAAGTGCATCAATTACCTGATGGGGTTTTCATCACACAGAGAAGATATGCAGAGGATTTGCTAACGCAACTCAACATGAAACAATACAAACCTGTTGATACATCATTGGGAGTTACTGACAAGTTATTAAATACAGAAGAAGGAGAGTGCACTAATCCTAGAGTGTACAGGAGCCTAATTGGGAAGCTACTATACATCGTGCACACTAGACTAGACATTTGTTATTTAGTTAATCTTCTATCAAGGTTCATGACCAAGCCCGCTAATGATCATTTAATAGCAGCAAATAGAGTTGTCAGGTACTTGGCAGGGACATAAAATTATGGTTTGTTTTATCCTCAGGAGAAATGATGCATGCTTGGAGGGCTTCACAGACAGTGATTGGGGAGGATCCTTGAGTGATCAAAAGAGCACTTCAGGGATGTTCTTCAGAATGGGTTCAAGTGCAATTGCCTGGGGATCTAGGAAACAAGATGTCGTGGCGTTATCCACGACAGAAGCGGAGTACATTGCTGCTAGGTCCGCAACATGCCAGCTGATATGGCTCAGAAGAATTCTCAGTGATTGTGGGAAAGATCCATCTAAAACCAGTGTTTCTCTGGTGCGACAATCA
The DNA here is from genome assembly GCF_009730915.1 of Dioscorea cayenensis subsp. rotundata. Taxonomy (NCBI): domain Eukaryota; kingdom Viridiplantae; phylum Streptophyta; class Magnoliopsida; order Dioscoreales; family Dioscoreaceae; genus Dioscorea; species Dioscorea cayenensis. Next base: position 12,665,430 of record NC_052473.1, read on the forward strand.
ATCCACAATTGTTGTAGCTAAGAATCCTGCTCTTTACGGAAGAACCAAGCACATTGACGTGCGGTTCCACTTCATTCGAAGCTTGGTAACAGAAGGATAGATCACCCTCCAGCACTGCAACACCATGGACCAACACCATGGACATCTTCACAAAATCCTTGCCAGCAGAGAAGCACAAGGTGATCCGAGCTCAAATGGGTGTTCGCACGCTTCAATCAAGGGGGAGTGTTGATGTATGATTGAAGGTGACAGGGGGCGCCGAAATGGAGCTGCAGGGAACGGCCGACAACCATGCTCGGGGATGTCTGGAGTTGAACAGGACCATGCTGAGAATGGAGAAAGGAATGGGGCACTGTTCTGAGGGTATAAAGATAAAATCACAAGGGTTAGTGGGGTATTATTATATAGTATCTAGTGTTTAAGGATTCAGACTAATGGGGTTTGAGGGAGTGGATGATGACTGACCAATGGGTTAGTTTTTAATGAGAAATCTTTTTAGACTTTTTGGGCTGTGGACTGTATTAATATGTAAAAGGGTATTGAATGACTAGTCAATCAAGCTTCTAAAGAATGGCTTCCTCTCTCATTCTGTGCATCTTTTTGGTTATCAAACTTTTCTTTTCTTCTTATCCTTCTTCGTAGGATCCTCAAGGTGATGCTAGTGAGGCTATGCTGCTCTCCAACAATTTCACAACATCAAAAGTTTTTTTGAGAAGGAATATTTAATAAACATTTGGGTTGATGCAATAAACGTTTGGAATTAAGAAGAAGCAAGCACTTGTAGAAAAGATGAAAGAGTAAACAAGTGAAAAAGAGTAAAATAGTTAACATTTGAGAAAAGTAAGCCAAGCGGTGGAAGAAAGAAGAAAGAGGAGTTAAGTAACTGAGAAGAGTAAATAGCACACATTTACAAGCAAAGAGTTAAGCAACTGAGAAGAGTAAATAGCAAAAATTTTCAAGCAAAGAGTAATATGTAAATAATTGATTAAAATAACACTAGCAAGAGGCCCAAATAATCTTTTCAAATCCTCGTTGGCTTTGTCTTTATTTGAAAAGTATAAGGCTTGTTTTGCAAGGGATTAGTATGTTATCTTATACTACTATATATAATAAATAAATGGTTAATATAAAATTTGAGAGATCAAGTTTATGCAGTTGTTGTAATGCACAATTGGGAAAAAAAAAGGCATGGCCTTAATTTGTGGCTCATCTGGTTTCAATATTTATATAAAATATATAAATACAAATTTCATGTTGCAACTTTTCAATATCTTTCACTAGACTTAAACACATATGGGGTAAAGATTAAGGATTAAAATTCAAATTTCATTTTTTAAAAAGCCATTTCTACCAACGTACATCAAACGAAAGTAACCAAATGGAATCTTATAACATAAATAAAAATGAGAAGAAAAAAAAGGCAAGTTGGAAGCTTTATCATATGAAAATGAGAACGTGAAGCATGCCTCTACTTAAAATAAGTTCGGAGTTGCAGTGTGGAGACAACCAATAAAACAAATAATTATAAAATGAATTATTTAAATATAAAATAAGAGTATAATGATTTGGATAAACCTGTGAGAGGTCTTGAAGATGAAGATATATTATAGAATGAAATAATTTAAATATAAAATTCCAACTCGTCAAAGCACCATAATGCACAGACTTCATAAACAAGTAAGTTTTTCCCAGGATCCAATGAACCATTAAAAGAATTCGGTTGTTTTTACTTGCCACACCCTGAAAAATAATTAAACTACTTGGCACTCTCTTTTTTTTTTTTTAAATCTAATAAATTTTTTGTAGTTTTAATTGTATATCTTATAGAAATATTTGCAGAATAAAACTTTCAGAAACATTCAAGTAAAAATTAATTTGATGAAATAATTCAATAGCCAGTGATTAATTACGTAGGGACATATATATAATATACAAATTTTGCAAATTATTGAAATAAAATGTTGAGTTTAAAGAATCTTCTTCAACAAATCTTTAATTAAGAGAATTTTATACATGAAATCTTCTACATTTAATAAAAAAAAAAATTCTTCTATACATATTTGGTTAGAGATTCATTACATGTGGAAATTTACAAATATTTGTAGTTTCAAATTCTTACCGGGATGCATACTGAAAAAAATAACATATGTTTTCTTGCATATGACCTAAATCATTTATGTAATTAAAACCAACGAGCAAGTGGAAACAAAAAGGTCCACTTTTTTTTCGCACTTTGTACACTATAAAGTAGATGTTGCCTTGAGAAGGCTGCTCAATAGGGTACCAACTCCCAAGTTCACCATGCATTGTTGTATATCCATCGTCTTCATCCTCATACTAGTTCAGCCAAATGGCATCCTTTTAGCTAAAGGAGAACAGTCAAAGCCAAGCACCAAACCCCTGCAAACTTATATAGTCCATGTTGAACAACCTGCTAAGCTTGCAGACTCAAGCTCCTCCTGCGATGACCGGGAAATGTGGTACAAATCCTTCTTACCACCACGCTTACTCTTGGGCTCCGGCGAACCCCAGTGGGTTTATGCCTACCACCATGTAACTAGTGGCTTTGCTGTTCAGCTAACTGAGGATGAGCTCTCTGCCATGAAGAAGAAGGAAGGGTTCTTGCTTGCTTACCCTGACCGTCTCATCCCTCTCCAAACCACTTACACACCTTCCTTCCTTGGTCTAGAAGATCATGGAAACCACCATTTATGGGATGTTTCCAACTATGGCACCGGCGTCATCATCGGTGTTCTTGACACAGGTATCTTGCCCAATCACACATCATTCAATGACGAAGGAATGCCGCCGCCACCTGTCAAGTGGAAGGGCCGGTGTGAGTTCCCAGCTCCTGGTTGCAACCGGAAACTCATCGGTGCGAGAAATTTCATCAGTGGGTTCAATGCCATGCATGGCTTAAAGCCCCCCAACGTAGAAAGCCAGCCACCATTTGACTCGGAGGGCCACGGTACGCACACTGCAAGCACAGCTGCTGGCAAGTTCGTCCATGGAGCTGGGGTTTATGGGAATGCTCGCGGCGTGGCCGTTGGCATGGCTCCTCGCGCTCACCTCGCAATTTATAAGGTCTGTGCGGAGGATGGTTGCCCGACAAGTGATATACTGGCCGGTCTTGATACTGCTGTTGGTGATGGGGTTGATGTTCTTTCACTTTCACTAGGTGGTGCATCACTACCATTCTATGAAGATGGGATTGCCATTGGTGCGTTTGGGGCTACACAGAAAGGTGTTTTTGTTAGCTGTGCTGCTGGTAACTCCGGACCATATGATAGCACATTGTCCAACGAAGCTCCATGGATTATGACAGTAGGTGCGAGCACTACAAATAGACTCATAAGAACTACGGTGGTGCTCGGAGATGGTCAGAAGTTTAATGGAGAGTCTCTCAATCAGGCCATTCCCTTCCCTACGTCCTCCCCTATTCCTTTAGTGTACCCTGGTGAAAAAAGTTCAGATGCCGCCATTTGCAAATCCCTCCAAGGCGTTGATGTGCGAGGGAAGGCAGTGGTGTGCGATATGGGTGGTGATATAGGTTGTGTGGATAAAGGCTCTGTAGTGGTGGCTGCCGGAGGCGTTGCAGTGATCCTTGCCAATAGAGAGGCCATGGGATATAGCACTCTCGCTGAACCCCATGTCATCCCAGCATCACATGTTAGCTACGACGCTGGCGAGAAGATAAAGGCATACATCAACTCCACCTCTCATCCCGCGAGTAACCATCTCTCCGAGAGGCACATTATACCAAAATCAGCCACCGGCTCCCATGGTGTCCTACTTTCTCATCACGAGGGCCAAGCCAAGCATCTCCTAACATCTTGAAGCCGGACATCATTGGACCTGGTGTAAACGTGCTTGCCGCGTGGCCATTCCAGGTGGGGCCGATCAAGGCCTCAGACACCTTCAATTTAATATCAGGCACCTCCATGGCCACACCACACCTGAGTGGCATAGTGGGGCTACTCAAGGCCGCGCATCCAGAATGGTCTCCGGCGATGATCAAGTCAGCAATCATGACTTCAGCTGATATAAACGGAAAGAATGGAAAACCAATTGCTGATCAATTGTTGCAGCTATACAACTTTGTTCGCTATTGGCGCTGGGCAAGTGAATCCAACGGCGGCATTGAACCCGGGACTTGTGTTTGATATCGAAACCTAATGAATACATCTCATACCTCTGCAGGCTTGGGTACAGTGACAAACAAATCAGCGCCATTGCCCGCAGCTCCATCAAATGCTCAAGCTACCCAGAGCAGGCCGATCTTAACTACCCATCCATCACTGTCTCATTGGACTCTAATGGCATGGCAATTACGACTAGGGTCCTAAAGAATGTGGGGCATCATGCCTCCGTTGTCTATACGGTTAGCGTGATGGAGCCACCTCATGTGAAAGTTGTTGTAACACCATCGGTCTTGAGGTTCTCTGCCTCGAGCAAAATTCAGAACATCACTGTGATGTTCCAAGGGGAATCAGGTGCTGGCTCATCGTATGCTGGGGGTTTCATAACGTTGACCTCAAAGCATAACGTGGTTCGGAGCCCGTTATTGGTTGTGCCATCATCAACTGGGAGCTCGGTGGTCGATGCAAATCAACCAAGTCATTCTGTATGGTAACGGACACTCTAGATTGGGCTACTGCTTGTCTCCTTTCATTATCTCATAAGCTCAGAGAATAATAAGTGGCCACGAGGATCTTAAGCCACCATTTACTTTGCTATTGGCCATGTTGTATGTGGTTTTTTCACTCTATCTTCAGTTTCAACTTAAATAAAAATTGCAGTTGGTCTGTTCTCTATCAACCTTTTCTGAATAAAATCACCTGCAAAGTAAATCCATGTAAACCCGCTTAAAACAAAGAAGCAACTAAAAGGAAGGCGGACAAAGTAACAAATATTATAATAAAATAAGTGGATCCACCACCGTTTTTATACTAAAATGACTGTAGTTGACCATTATAATGATGATCCAAGCACACAGAGAGAGCAAATCTATATTCAGAGGAAATCAAAAGCAAGAACACACAATGTACTCACACTCCAACAAAAACTTCTCTGTTTTTTTTCCACTTCACTAACTTGAACTTGGTAACCCATTACATCTTTCTTGTATATTCATACAATCCAAAGAATTTAGCTACTGTTCAATGTACAGATAAACATAATGACACATCAAACACATAAACTCAGACATAGCCATATTTCACTAGAGATGTTACATTATATTTTATATATTATACTATCAGCTAGCTCCTTTTTAGAGTAGTCTAGATGTTCAACACTTTGTTCCATGGTTGAATGAGTCAACTATGACTTCAACCACAGTCCAACAATTCCCCCTTTGATTGAAGGAAGCACACTCCAAGCTTTTGTCTCAGCAGTTCATGTTTTTGAATTATAAGTGGCTTTGTAAGAATGTCTGCTTGCTGTGAGTATGTGTCACAATACTTGAGTTCTATAATCTTGCTTGCCACTAAGTCTCTAACAAAATGCAGCTTGATATTCATATGCTTTGGTCCTACCATGGAGTACGGGGTTTTTTTGCAATTGCAATAAAAGCCTTGTTATCACACCATATAACAATGGGTTCTTTCACTTGAATTCCACACGCAATCAACATTTTCCTTAACCAAATACCTTAACAGACTGTGGAGCATAGAGCATTGTATTCAAATTCTGTTGTTGAAAGAGCCACCACTTCTTGCTTCTTTGAAAGCCATGTTATAACACCAGAATCCAAATGGAACAAACCACCTAAAATACTTTTTTTGTCCTCTTTGCAACCTCTCCAATCACTGTCTGAAAAACCTTCATGCTTAATTTCTCCCCCTCTTTTTGTAATAGATTCCAAAATTAATGGTTCCAACAAGGTATCTGAGTACCCTTTTGCATGCACTAAAATGTAAATTGGTAGGCTTGGACATATATCGAGATAACACTCCAACTATATATGTTATATCAGGCCTTAACTGTGTTAAGTAGATAAATTTTCCAACCAATCTTCTATATTTTGTAGCATCTGCAAGGCCAGAATCATCTTTAACTTGAAACTGAATGCTTACATTCATTAGAGTTGCCATTGATTTACAAAGCTCCATATTAAATTCCCTTCAATATATCTCTGATGTATTTTCTGCTAACAAATGTGTATGCCTTGCTTCATTTGTCTCACTTCCAAACCTAGGAAGTAAGTCATGACTCCCAAGTCACTCATTTCAAATGAGTTCTTCATAGTGCACCTGAATTCTTCCACCATTTTTGCAGATGATTCCATAATAATTATATCATCTACTACATATATGCGGACCAATAACAAGTCACCTTCTCCTATACTCTTCTTATACAAAGTGGTTCATGAATGCTCCTTTGAAAGCCTGTGCTCATGAAAATATGAGTCTATCTTGCTATACTATGCTCTTGATGCCTGTTTAAGCCCATATAGGGCTTTCTTGAGCTTATACACTTGATGCTCTTTCCCTGGCACTATGAAACCTTGGGGCTGCAGATTTTACATCCATGTGATAAACTTGCCATTCTTTGTGTGCAGCAATTGAAAGTATTAACTTGACAGTCTCTAATCTTGCAACAGGGAAGAATACATCTTCATAATCAATTCCTTTTTCTTGTACATAGCCACGTGCCACCAATCTAGCTTTATAGTTCTGAACTTCTCCATTAGCATTGAATTTTGTTTTATAAATCCATTTTAATCCAATAATCTTCTTATCCATAGGTGCTGCAACCAAGTCTCAAGTATCATTCCTCTGAATTGCCTGAAACTCTTCATCCATTGCTTTCTTCCAAACAGTATTTTGACATGCTTCATCATAATTTGAAGGATCTGACATATGTAAGGCAAAGGAGCAGCTTTCATATATGTCTCTTAACATGCGTACAATGCTTGGTGGCGAATCTTCTTGAGTTGATTCTCCTTGTGATGAAGAGTTAGAGCTTTCAACATCATATACTGAACCTTCCTGTCTTTGAATTTCTGCTCTTGGAATATTTGCTTCAGTTGAATAATTGCCTTCCAATTCTCCATATATAACTTTCTTCTGCACAATCTGTTGTTCAGCACTCTAATTCCAACATTCATTCACAAAAAATGTAAAATCTCTACTTATTATTACTCGTCCACTAATTGGAATATATAATTTATATGCTTTTGATTCATCAAAATGGCCTATAAGGATGCTTTTTTGGGCCCTATTATCAAGCTTTTAAAGTGTATGTGAAGGCAAGTGTGTAAGCACAATACAACCAAATACTTTTAAATGACATACAGTGTGCTTGACTCCCCACCAAGCTTCATAAGGTGTTCGATTTGCTATAGCCTGTGTTGGTGAAATATTTGATAGATAGGCAGTAGTTGCAATGGCCTCGGCCCAAAATTTGGTTGGCAGCTTCCTTGCATTTAACATGCTCCTTGCTTTGTCTACTAATGTTCTGTTCTTGTGCTCAGCTATACCATTTTGCTGAGGTGAATATGGGGCAGTGAACTCCCTTCGAATTCCCATCCGCTCACAATATTCCTTGAATTGATTTGACTTGAATTCACTTCCCCGGTCTGATCTAAGAGTCTCCAATTTCTGTCTAGTTTGTGTTTCCATTATAGCTTGAAATTTTCGAAAGTACTCCAAAGTCTAGGACTTATTCTTCAAGAAGTATACCCATGTCATTTGGCTAAAATCATCAATGAAGACCAAAAAAGATCTGCTTCTTCCTAATGATTCCACTTGCATAGGGCCACAAAGATCAGTGTGTATTAACTCCAGCCTTTGTCTTGCTCTCCATGATTTTCCAGAAGGGAATGGTGTTCTTAATTGTTTTCCAAATACACAAGCTTCACACTGATCCAGCTTTTTCATAATCGGTATACCATGCACCATGTGTTTTTGATAAAGAAACTAAAGACTTTTAATATTCAAATGTCTAAACATATAATGCCATAACATTGATATTTTATTACCTTTTATTGCTACATTGGCAAGACCAACTTGTGACACTTCCAAGGGAAACATATTGTTCTTGGCTTGATGAACCTGAGCCAACTATGCACCAGTTTCTATATCCCAAATTGTGCATGCATTTTCCTCAAACACAACACTGTATCCAGAATTCATCAGCTGGCCTACACAATAAATTATGAGCCATATTTGGGACAAATTGCACATCATGAATTTTATTCAATCTCCCATCTGCTGTTCGAAGAACTATTGTTCCCTTACTTTCCACCTTAATCTCCTTATCATTTCCCAAGCGCACTTTATTTTTTTGTGTCTCATCTAGACTTTGAAAAATCTTCCAGGATCCAGTCATATGGTTGGAACATCCACTGTCCACCAACCATATAAAGCTACCTAGATGTTGACCTCCTATTTGTATCATGAAAAGATTTGTTGGATCATTTAAGATTTTTTTTCTCCACCAAATTAGCAGAGCTTTCCTCTTTATCTAGAGTTTTATTTCTATACCAACAGTATGCTTTCAAATGACCATATCGCTTGCAAATATGGCATTGAATATAGCTTTTGGTTGGTCGTTTGATTGCTTCCTTGTGATGTATAATCACCTCCACTGTTATGTTTTGGAACATACATCCTTCCAAGGCCTCTTCCACATCCATGTCCCACATCCACGAGAAACATCTTTACCTCTACCCCTGGGTATCCACTTTTGCACACCAGAAGACTCACCTTTCACCTAAAATGCTCTCTTTTCCACTTTTTCTCCAACATTCTCCATTCTAAGCTCATGTGCTTGTAATGAACTTGTCAACTCATCAAGGGACATTTTGGAAATGTCTCTTGCCTCCTCAATGGTAGTCACCACATAATTAAACCTTGGAGCCAAGCTTCTCAAGATCTTGGATACTAATTCCTCTTCAGTGATTTTAAAGCCTAGCCCTTTGATCTGATTAACTATAGTGATAACCCTGGTGATATACTCTTGAATATTCTCAGTGTCTGTCTTCTTACTTAGATTATACGTGATGAGCCTTGATACTGTTTTCTGTATCTGTTCCCATGCTTCCTTGGCTGAGTTTGCTGCAGCTATTCTGTCAAAAATGGGATCATCCACAGCTTGTTGAATTAGATACAAGGCCTCTGCATTCTCCTTTTGGCTATCTTCTTTTCTGTGCTTCAGTTCCAGTTGTTATCACACCATTATCCAACACCTTCCAAAGTCCTTGAGATCGGAACAAGGTTTTCACCTTCACACACCAGCGTTCATAACCTTCGCATTTAAAGAAAGGAAGTGTTGGCAAAGGAACTTTAGTTGTTGGGTTACTAGCCATGACTTCTCTGTCTTCTACTAATCTAAACCTTGAAAAATCTTCTTCGGATAAGCTCTGATACCAGTGATGATCCAAGCACACAGAGAGAGAAAATCTATATTCAGTGGAAATCAAAAGCAAGAACACACAATGCACTCACACTCCAACAAAAACATTTTCTATGTTTTTTTTTTCCACTTCATTAACTTGAACTTGGTAACCCATAACATCTTTCTTGTATATTCATACATTCTATAGAATTCAGCTACTGTTCAAAGTACAGATAAACATAATGACACATCAAACACATAGACTCAGACATAGCCATATTGCACTAGAGATGTTATATTATATTTTATATATTATACTATCAGCTGGCTCCTTTGTAGAGTAGTCTAGATGTTCAACACTTTGTTGCATGGTTGAATGAGTTAACTTCGACTTCAGTCACAGTCCAACATCTAATCTCTCTTTCCTAGAAGGGTGGCAAGGGGATAAATTGATGATCACCAACAATCAACCCTCCCATAACAGTGAGTCTTCTCCAATGTGGTTCTCCATCAAGCTTGAAAGTGAGCTCTGAGTAAACTTTTCATATATATTTTTTTAATAAGGTGGATAAACCACAAATTTATTGGAAAAACCAGAACAACGAACACTGAGTAAACAACACAAGTAAACTAACAACAAAAAGAGAACAAAATAAAAACTAAAACCAGAAACAAAAATGACAAATGGGTTAAAAAGGAGTGCAACACCAACAGTGTGACAATCTTAGAACCACAACAGACAAAAATAAAAAGAACACTGACGAAAGCCAACCGACGAATACCCCCGGTCGGTCACTGAGATGACAAAGTCCACCAAAAGATAACAAAGGTCAGCTCTGTCGAACAAAGGAGGGTCACTCATGGAGCTGAGTGTGAGCCGAGCTGCTGGTGAAATCTGTTGATCTTGCGCTCAGGAAGTTGAGAGAGCGCTTGACAGACTGAATTAAGCTTTTCATTCGAAAGAAGATTTTAATATCAAGGACCCGGATGTGGATATAATGAAGGTTGCAATAGACGATGCAATAACATCGACACACTATAAGTTAGTTGGATGACTTTTTTTTTATTAAAACATAAATCTAGGTTTTCTTTCATCTTTTTGTTACTTCAACAAAATCGATACAAATTTAATTTTGACATATTAGTTTTTGTCACTTAAAAAAAATTAAGTGAATTTAATGTTACAATATTTTAAATTATCACATAATATTGTCACAAAAAGATTAGCATAAAATCATCCCGTATTTTTAGGAACCGCTTAAATATTGAATAACAAATATATTACTTTATTAATATAATTTTTTTAAAATATAAATACTAATGGCATTATATTATTATCACAAATGAATATCACAAATATCAATCAAAAATAAAAATACTAAATGATATAAACATTCAATGACAGAACAATATTAATTTCAATTTTGTTATTTGAATCTATTAGTAAAAATAAAATAGTATGCTATTTCATAATTTATTCACTTTTTATTTTGTAATTTCATTTCAAATATTATTTATTTATTTTTTTATTTTTATTAATTTTTAAAGTTTATGTTTCATTTTTAATTGAAATGAAATGGTCAGGTTTGAATTTCTAATTAAATATAATAAATAAATAAATTAAACTTTATACTTTTTTTACAAATAAAACTTCATAAATTTTTTTAACAAAATAAATGTGTTATGATATTAAAAAAATCCACTAGCCAGAGTAACTGCTATTGATTTAGGATAAAATAAAATAAAAAAAATTATTTATATAAATTGAAATATATTGATCTAAGTAGGGACAATGCTAGAAATATATTTAGATAGGCCCCGTAAAGGTCAAAGTGGGAAATGACTGTTTTTCATAAATATTTTTGTAAAATATATTTTTTTATATTATATATACCAATTTATAAAAACAAAATTAGGAAGAACTTGACAAATATTTTTCTAAAAATATATATTTACATACTATATAAAATGAATTTTGTAAAAATAAACAGCCGAGAAAGCACAACAATATATTTTTACAAAAAAAAATATAAATTTTTATATATTATATAACCCAATATAATACTTAAGAGTCAAATAATAGCTTTTCACAAATATTTTTCCTAAAATTATAATTTTTTAAACTTTATATATGTGACAATCTAAAAAAGACCAGCTTCCCAATGTTAGTTTTTTTATTTCTTATTGATTTATTTTAAGTTATTTATTTATTTTATTTGAATTCAAATAACTCTCCTAACCTCGTTTTATCTCCTTTTAAATTACTAATTTCTTTTTCTTTAAAAATTTTATTAGAGATATCTTTCTATTAATACTTTATATATATCAGGATCAATAAAATTATAACTGGAAACCAAACTCCAACAAGTTAGGTAATAATATATTAATTTTGTTTGCAGTTAAAAAAATTAATGGACAATTTATTTTATTCATACCAACTAAATTGTAAAAAGCCTTTCAATTGTTGAAGTAATTTTCTACAAATATTAAAGAATATTTTTATACTAGCTATCATACAAAAATAATTCATTATAAGAATTCTTAAATTGATTAATACAATAAAAATTAAAATTTCAATTTTCGTTGGTTTGGATCTGTTAATAATTTTAAAAAAATTTAAAAATATATTACCAATGAAAAAATTTTAAATATTTTTGATTTATCTAAATTTTTTAATTTAAAATTTATAAAAAAAATAAAAACCAAAAATAAAATATAAATTTCTTTCCCAATCCCTATTTTTACTCTATCCTTGTTTTTCTCTCATTGTTTCTATACTACCTTTTACTTACTAGTTGTAGCCACTGCCCGTTACTGTCTTTTTCTCTCTCTCATTGTTACCTCCTATTTTAGATCATATCACCACGTTTTTTTAATTCTTGACTTTTTTTTTATTAGTGCTTCCCTAGTTTATAAAATTTTGGTTTGATTTTATTGATATGGTTCTTTTAATTGCTTAATTTATACTAGTTTATGTTTTTTTTTGGTAAAGTTGGTTCGGTGCGGATGCGAATATTGGATTCGGAAAGAGATTAACATCGTCTTAAATCATTAGTCTAAGGTCTTCAATTAGAGAAGAGATCTATTTTTTTTTTCAATGGTTTGCCACCACTAGTGATTCTTGCATGAAGTGAGAGCCGAAGCTGTGGCCATTGTAAATAGACCAAATTCAAGCAAGGGATATGTGAATGATAAGGAGAAACAAGGGTTGTGTGGAAATTGCGGCAAACCCAGGCATAAGATCAGCGGATGATTTAAACTCATTGGGATACCCTAAGTGGTACATGGAGACATATGGTGACAAGGCGTGTGGAGAAAGGGGATAATGGTCGTGGTAGAAATGGCACTAGCAAGTTGGTTCTTGACAAGGTAGAGGACAACCCACAGGCAAATGTGGCATTGACCAAACTTGAGGTAGGGTAATCTATTGCTGGGTACACCGAGACAGATCAATGGACCTTCCTGAACTTGAGTAACGGAGATTGGACACCCCTTATGAACCTTGTGAAGAGTGATAAGTGCAATATCATATAAATTTTGACACTATTTTTTCTGCTTAAGTTGTTCTCAAAAGTATTTTCAAGAGTGAATTTGGTACTTAGTTTATTTAATTTATACTTTTAGGTCAATATAAACACATCTCAAGCTAAAGCATGAAATCGGGAGTGAAACGGAGCAAAAAACAACATTCAGAAGAATACATAGGCAAAGTACGTGCCCTATATACTTGCCCATGTACCTCTCAAGCATTGGTATTGAGGAACTCCAGTGATATACATAGGCCAAGAACACTGGCATATACATGGCCGTGTACTCCCTAGCTGGAGCACAATAAGTATCTAGACAAATACACAGGCAACCTATGTATACAGTTGTGTAACTCTAGAATTGGTGTTTTGAAGTTTTCCAGAGAGTTGCATAGACAAAGTACATTACCATATACTTGCCTATGTACTACCCATTTCTTGGAGAGGTTGGATTTTGGGAGACCATTGAAAACAACGGCTAGGTTTTTGGGAGTGAGGTAAAAGAAGAAGAGGGACTTCTTGAGAGTCGCTCGAGTGATGATCTTTGGCGACGATATCAGTTCACATCAAGCACCATTGTTGAAGATATTTAAAAAAGGGTTTTCTTTCATGGAATTTGTTCTAGGAGATTACTTTCTTTGTTTTGAGATGAACATCACCCCAATAGAGGACTAATTTCCTTATGTGTTTGGATTTGATGTAGCTTAGGATATTTTTACTTTGATATTATTTATAATATAGATTTTCTTCAGATTGTTGGGTATATCAATGTTCTTATTTTATTGAATTAGTGTATCGAGAGTGACTTATTCATTGCGTAAGATTAGGATTGTAGCAAGAGCTTCGATCTTAAATAGGGGTCATTGCAATTGTATGAAAATAGAATTTAAAGAGATTTAATGCTACTATATTGTAAGATTAGGTAGTGAGGCATCTCGAGAGGGCACTCTATATATTCTTGAATCCATTTGGTCCAACAATGCTTAGGTTCAATCTATGTTAATTGCAATGACTTTATTTCATTATTCCCAAGTAAAATCTAATACAGACACCTCTTTCATTTAATTTGTAAATCACTTCTTTGAAACCTCAACACTAGTTTTTATAAATTTTGAATTCTAGCTTAGCAACTCACTTCTCAATAAATTGATTCAAGTTAGATAACACGGATAAAATTAGTACTAGCAATCTTCAGTCTCGGTGGATACGCAGCCCCTGCTCACACTGTGGTGTTTCAGTCTTATTGTGTGCGTCTACTCAAAATTTTATTTGAGCTTTTTTGTTCTTTTATTTTACCTCTTTAGTTGATAAGTGCTTGTGTGATAAGAATGCGAAGTGTTCTTTCCTTATGATGAGCATTACGTTTATCAGGTTTTAGCGCTAATATGTGTGCATTTATGTTACTTTCATGCATATAGGGTTGTGAAGCCGAATGTCAGCGAAAGAAGCCAATGTAGATCATGAATGCACCATTTGGAGGAAATCTTGAGAATAATCAAACACGAAGACATAAGTCGGGTTCAAGATGCGAGAATGTGTGTGAACCTCCTCGTATTTAAGTCAGCACAATGATTTGGAGGGCCACAAAGGTAGTCACATTCAAGTATTCCGGCTTGTGCATGTATAGCAAGATCTCCACTAAGGTAGCTGTTTTTCAAAGAAGCAAAACGATCTACGACGTAAACGTGTGCCCGTTTACGTTACTTCGATGAGAACAGGGATTCGGGAGTATTTCGGGCCAGTACTATAGCAGATACTATTCATAGCCGGTCGAAAAAAGAATTTCCAGAGAATCCACACGGGCGTATGGAAATTCCACACACCCGTGTGAAATTATACACGCTCGTGTGGAATTCCACATGGGAGTGTGGATGCCCGATTCCAGCCCTATTTAAAGCTAATTTTCAATCCCGATTTCAGGATTCTTTTCTCCATCTTTTCCCCAACTTGAGAGAGGGCGGCGGCTAGGGTTTGGAGAAGTATTGGATAGGGATTGAGAGAGGTTCTACGGCTCCGACATCACGCTCCATTCGGAATAACGTTAGTGGGAGAGTTTTCGTCGACACCGATCCGGTGAGGTGTATCCTAGGTAAAACAAAGGGACCCTTGGACGAGTAGAGGTTTCTCCACAAGACCATCGTTACGACTACTGAGGGGATTTTCTATGGATTACTTGCTTTTACATTCAATTTCATTGATTGTAACTAGCTCCATGGAGAGCTAAACCCCCTAGTGGGTACTTGGATTTGTGAACCATAGGATGTATTTGTTTCATTAAACCTTGTTATTATGCTTTCATTAATTGATATTTTATTGAGTTCCAATCTTAAATACTTGATTGATTAAATGCTCCCTTAGAGTGACATTAGGGTTGAGAGTTCACCTTGGTAACCCTTGTGAGTGAGTGACACACTACGAGAGTTAGATAAAGCTAGATTGGAGAGGATTGAGAGGGTGAGTCGAGAGGTAGCGGAGCATCCCCTTTCCCCTCTTGTGTGATTCATCCTACCTGCATTTCCTCAAGTTCTTTGTAGTTATAGTAGAGTGAATGGGCTAAGGGATGAAATTCCACTGGGGCTTAGTTGGAGAGGCAACGGAGTGAAGTGTTGAAATGATTTTAGCACTTAGGGCTTAATTGTGACTAGGGACCTTTCACCTGCACCAAAAGGTTGGGTCTATATCTAGGAAGATGATTTATCACTTTGAATCCCTAGAACTCATTGCGATTCTATACGAGTACGAGGTTGAGAGATTGTTCAATTTCTCCTCTGGGACATGTATAGAGTTAGGCATGGTTGACCTTAGATTTGGGATCATGTATTGAAGGATCTCCACGACTCATTAATGCATTAGTTAGAAAGCATATTAGAGGGTTTTTGCACTTGAAATGATTGTCCTAGGCGGAACAATATCCGGGTACCCCATTTATATCGATTGCCTCACCTCCCCTTTACTTGTGCCTTCTCTCTTGTCTCTTTTACTTTTGTTTACATTACATTTTGTCAATAAAATCACTATTTATTTTCCCTTAGTTAAGAAACAATTCAAGTATTTTTATTCTCTACTTCCCTGTGGATACGATACCCACTCATCTAGGATTTATATTACTTTGACAAACCCTTGCACTTGCGGGACATACGTAAGGGGTGTTTGTCAAGTTTTTGGTGCCATTGATGGGGAGTAGGCATTTATAGATACTTTGCACTTTGTTTTTGAGCTATTTATTCATTCATTCTATTTCACATCTTCTTTTTCTATCATCGTTCTGATTTGTTTTTTTTCTTTGGGTGTAGCTCCAGGTTATGATCCCGAGGGAACCCTTCGACATTGATTGAAGGAGATCCTGAACTTGAACGTACACTCAGAAGAAGGGGAAAAGAACCTATACAAAAACCATCTAATCAAGCTAAAATAGAAGTTAAAGGGAAAGATAATATGGCAGAACAGAATGAGCAACCGAGAATACTTTCTGATTATGCTAGACATGGGTTACTTGGCAGGTTGTCCACCTTATGTTTTACCTTTGTTATGCCTGTTTGGGTAGCCTAGTAGGTTGTCCATACCTACAAGCAGGTGCACTGTGCACTTGTGCCCATTGGACAGGTGCATCTTGGGCGCCCTTGCGCTATGCTTGCGTCCGTAGGATGCCGGAGACCCGTTGAGCACTCCATCTGCCAGCCTATGGCGGCAGGGCCCCCTGCGCCTTGCTTGCAACCGCAGAGGTAGGCACTAGTGCGTCCCTTAGAGCGGCTTGTGCCGGTAGGATGGCTTGGTGGCTCGCCCTGGCTGGGCTAGGTCTTTTTAAGCCCTTTGAGAGCTTTCCTTTCCCCTTGTGTTTTCTCCCTCTCTCTTTTCCACCTCTCTTTTGCTTTCTACCTCCCTTTTAGTTTGGGTTTTCTTTGGAGCAAGAAGGAAAGTCGATGATTCCCTTTTCTTGTTAGTGAAGCTTCAAGATCCATCATCCTCCTCCTTGAACTTATAGGTAAGTTTCGCCATTCTTTTTCCCTTGTTGTTTAGATGGATGTATCAAAGGTAAGGAAGGAAGCTTGAAAGGCTTGATCCTTATTCTTCTTGGTTGCTTGTTGTTATTAGAACTTGAGATTGATATTTATTATTATTCTTCAAAGATCAAGTGTAGCTTTGAACAATTCTTTAGTGTAGCTTGTTGTTGTTTTCATTATTTGTCACTGTAGTACTAGTAGAATTTGCTTGTTTCCTTGGTTTGGATTGAAGCCAATCACCACTAGAAACTCTTTGGAAACCTTGAAACCCAGTTTTGAGCCAACCCTAGGTCCTTGGTTTGCATTGCATGTTTAAGCTTAGAGTTTTCATTTGTTTTTCCTTTGATTAATTCTTCTTGCTTCTGTGTGTGTGTGTGTGTGTGTGTGTGTGTGCGTATTTGGTTGGTTAGGTGGTGAGGGCTCGTCTCTAGGCAAAGTGCCAGTATAGGAGTAACTTGCTAGGGTTTTAATCGCCTAAGTAGTGAGCGGGTTATGTGATTGCATATTTCTAGTAGAATATTATCTATATATCGATATGGTTCGATTTAAAAGGAATCCTTAATTATAGCACATTGAACTGATGATTTGATCACTTAGGAAAGAGTTTCTATGTTTTTTGTTTTATAAGGAAAACTCTTATATACCAATATTTGCTCGCTCGAGATGCAAGCTTCATTTTTTAAATAAATTTTGTTTTTATGCAAAGCAAACCTTTGAGACGTTATTATTTACATACTCTTTAGAAAGTAAAGTAGTTTGATGACAAGTATCATGTTTTTTTGTTTCAAAAAACACGTATTATGTCATTTGTGAGTTATGAATGTTGAAACCCTCATTTGAGAAAAATTAGTTCATGTATGCTATCTATGTTTTCTCTTATACATATATATGCCATTATATGCTAAAATGTTCTAATCTATATGTATTATTGCAAAAGCGTAGCTTTGTTAATTTTTTTTTTCAATTATTGTTGTATAGTCCATCAGAATTGCGCTAACCCATTCACTGAGTAATTCTGGTTACTCAACCTCTCCCTCCCTTCTAGGCCCTAACTGCTACTAGTGCATTGCATATGTCACGCCTCAAACCCAGCCCGGCGCACTCGGTGGCCGAACAAACGGCCGTAGACCCATAGGGCATGAACCCAGTATACCTGCAAGATCTCACAACCTGATTTATGACAGGCAAAACTATAATAAACCAACTGATTCACATAGTTACAGACTTTACATAGTATATAATACTGAGATACAAGAAGTCCAAAATATAAAACATAGGCATATAGGAACAAACAATGACAAAAACTCAAACAATACAAGACAACACCTAGCAGCAGCCTTTCAAAGTCTACACCGGTCTACCATTCTTGATATGAAAAGGATTTAAAGAAAAACCATGAGCTCACTAGCACAGTAAGTAATCCAGAAATTATAAAAAACAACAGGGTTTATAAATCTCAAATTCAAATCCTGAGAGCAATTATCCTTTCAAACTTAGACTAAACAGAGCTTAACAAATACAAAATAAATAGTCCATCAGAGGTATAGTTCTCAGATAATACCATTAACCAAAATATTGTAGGCAAAAGAATTATCATATTTCAAAGATATAAATTAGAAATATAGTAAATTGTCAAATAGGAGCATAAGTCTCCCAAGCATAGTTAGACTAAAAACGAAATTACAGAGGTATGTTTCAGGTATATCGGATTTTCAGAATAATACAAGTCTTCGAAATCATAATTTAAACAAAACATAGAGTATAATATTCTAATAATACGTCATTCACCAAAATTCAAAACCCAGAAATACCCGAAAATCAATAACACATAAATAGTACAATAGAAGAAATATTCTAACAAGTGTGTCTGAGATATACCCGGAAATCAATAACATGTAAATAGTGCAATAGAAGAAAATCAAAATTAAAAGTCAAAACAAAGTGTAACAAATTCCAGTGTATGTCTCCAAATTCACTATGCATGCTAGAGGTCATTTATTTACCCTCGGTTACCCGAGCCAAAATAACAGAGGTCATTTATTTAGTCTCGGTGATAGAGATTGAATATCAGTTGGCCGTTAATTATTTTACCAAACGTATACGGTGCGAAATTGTAGTCTCATTTTTCCAGAATTTTTTGTCAACAATGTCAGGCTTTAACCCCCTACTAACATAGTTGGATATCGCTCATTTGGAGATCAAAACATTTAGATACAAAAATATTTGCAAGGTACAAATTCATAAATTAATGAATTCCTTCGATTCCCAAGTCCACAGAAAGATAATAAAAATTTCAAGATCCCACTTTTGGGAGAAAGAAAAATATACAGAAATTAAAGATTAAATAAATAAAACATTTAAAATTATTTAAAATACTAATTTCTCCAAACTAAAGTAAAACAAATATACAAATAAATAAATAAAGGACATAATTTAATCAACCCCAAATGATAGCAAATCATACCAACATCGGGATACATATAAAATACATAGTTTAAAACATTTAATATAATCATCTAAATGAAATCACAATATTAACATAAATAATAAGTCAATAACCAAAACAAAGTGAAAATTATTTAATTAAGACAATGAAATAAAAATACGTGAAAATACATATTCAAAGATAAATAATTTCAATATTAACAAAAATATAGGTATTTAAAATAAAATACTATAACGAAATAACATGCAATTATTTTACCAATAAATAATTTTTCAAGTGCTGGAAATATGAGGTTAACCGTGGATTACATACCTCGAAATTTCTCTAATCGAAGACATAACGCCAAAACCCAAAGTCACTTCTCAAATGACCTATAATCCAGGGATTGGTAACCATTACAACTCAAGAAATCATGAACCAAACAAAACATAATTATAAATGTAGGCCCACTTAACAAGTTTAAGCACACAAATACAAATAAATACAGGCACATATATACAAGTATCAAGACATGGTTCTAATAGATTGGAAGGTATGAAATCTTGACCCACAAAACTGAAAAAGTTAGCATCATTAACCACTAAACAATATCTCCAGAAATAAAAACAATGCATAAAATGCTTTGATTTTAAAGTTGACTACAACACCAAAACAAGGTTCATTCAAAGACTTTAGGGTCACTTTAAAATGCAAAAACACTTATATTCCAAAGCTACTGGATTTCGAAGGTGAGTGAGTTCACCTATGCATGCACTACTTGGCCCTTCAGCATGCTTGAAAGAAACATGGAGACATGCAAGACAACTAAATTTACATGCATAAAGTTTGGGTTTCTAAAGAGTTCAAAAACATTAATAGGCTGCAAGTTTTCATGCAAGAATATGCCCAGATAATCACTCAAATGGCTGCAGCTCTTGATGTAAATATAAGCATATATATGTACCTACAATAAAGGCCGCAGTTCTTCATGTAAATATATGCCAATATATTCTTTTAAAAGGATACAACTCTTGAAACACACATAAGCAGATAAACAAACAAATTTTCATCTTGGCATACAAGCATTCCATGAATGGAGAGTTAAACTTTCGATCAAGGTGGACAATCATCGATAACCACCTCGAGGTTTGTCGATAAGTTGGCGACGATGAGCTCCTCTTCAGCTTGATCACATTCGCCACAGTGCTCTGGTAATGTTCCTCACCCTTGAAGCTCCAAGTGGAGAAGCAATGGAAACCAAGGAGATAAAGGAAGCATGGTTGAGAGGAAGGAGGCAAGGAGGTTAAAACTTGGTTTGATAGCGATCCTCCGGGAATTTTTCCTTTCAACAAAGTTTTTACAGAAAGATGACAAGGAGAAGAGGGATTTTGGGAGAAAACCAAATGGTCAGCATCCTATGCAAGATTTAATGCATCGTCGGCGGGGTCCATAGTATAGGACATGGATCCACTAGCGTGTTGAAACTCTATATGCATAGGTTGTATGTTTGTCTGGTATCTTGTATGCTGGTCTAGTTTCTTGAAAACCTTGTTCTATTTGTGAAGAGCATGTTTTATTAAACTCTATTATCAAGTTTTGGTTTTGTTGCTTACTTTGTGTATTATTGTACTCCTTTCGTTGTATATTATATATCATTCATATTTGTGATCAGGATTGTGGAAATCTTTGTGGTGACTCGAGGTTGAGTGGTGTGTGTCCTTCCTCGGGTTATCTGGTGGTTGTCGTGTGCTGGGTAAGGGGCTAAGGCGTGATACACATAATCACTATTACTTGATGACGTGTACAATTGCAAATTAGTGCATTATGATCACATGACCCATAATTATTGGTGGGCTCATCATACCACTCCAATAAAGCATCCAACAGTTCCTTCTCTTATAGTATAGGTTTAATCTTTGTCAATAGGGCAAAAATGTCTTTGGGATGATTTCCTAGTGTCTTCCACTCATGTGTTATTATAACTTGGTACGAGTTTCCAGTGTTGAAATTAATTAGCACCTTTAATTGATAAGGTTTGTAGTCATATTTCTTTTTTACCTAAAACAACATCAAAGCATTAACTTAGATTCGATAAGACTTAAACAAAAAACAATTTAAATAAACAAAAAACCCATATTTAAATTAAAAAAATTTTGTTCTGGATGATAAAACAATTGGTAAAGAGAAAATCAATTCTAATTAATACAACACAAGGTATGTGTATAATACATACACAGTCAATTTTTCCTCAAAGCTCTGATAAATAGAATGATGTATAGTGAATGGTAGACATCTATGTACAAGACATGATTAACAAAACCCAATCTCATAAATAAAAGAGAAAAACAAATACTCATTGGAATGCAACAACATACTATGGCTCCTTTAGCAACATAGTTACACATTGGACAAAAAATTATAGAACACATTCATCAAAAAATTCAGCAAAATAAGGGATTAAGTAGTTAAGAGATGGTGTCACACAAAATAAAAGGATCAGAAAAAGATCCTTGTAATGGTGCTTGGTAAAAAGATAAAGGGGTAAATAGATGGAAAAGGGAGCACCTAGAAAAGTTGCATCGCATCTCCTTGGGATTGTAACCATCCCAACGGCTGCTTCCTAATAACTAATGGTGGCCAAGTGGATGAAGTGCCAAACTCATCTTTTCCCCTTGGTGACATTATTTTATTCCCAAGCATCGAGTTATTTCATCCAATCATATAAAGGGGTTGTTTGGTTACCCGTAAGTAGATGTGATGTAATTTGAATTACAGGTAAAATGCCAACATTGTATGTTTCATTTGCTGTGAAATTATATATGTTGTGATTCAAATCACTGATTTTGGGCTTTTTGCTGCATTTGGACTTACGACCAAATTGGTCGTAAGTCAAAATGTAGGGAAATGTTTGGATTAAAGTCACACTCTGGGCAATCACTGACCCTTTCCTCTTCATTCAATCTTTCCATTCCCAACCACTCCTGCGATCCTGCAATTTGATCTCCCTCAAAGCCCTTCTTTTCCTCAAAGCCTTGCCCATTGGCCGTCGATCCTGAGATCTGATCTCCTTCGTGTTGCCCCGCCATCTCTACTGTGATCCCATCTTTCTCAGCTCCAGCTTGCAGGTAATCTCACTTTTCTTTGCAGATGCAATGAATCTGATCTCTCATGTATTTCTCTCCGATTATCCACAAATTTGGCAAAGAGTAGTGGCTACACTCTTGTCTTATGCTTTGGTTTTCAAAGGACCATTGAAGAAGTGAAGAAGGAGAAGGAGAATGAAATGAGGAGTTTTTCAAGATCTAAAAAGGTTCTTTGATCTATTTCCATCTTTTTTCCCTTTTTTTTCTTTAGGTTTTCTGAGTATTTCCTACAAGAATTTTTTGTCATCCATCTATGTTCATATTAGATGCTTTAAGAACAAAATAAAGTATCAATTTGTATATATGATTGTCCTTTCTTTAGTTTGTGTTATTCTATTCTATTTGAATGACTATTGCTTGAGTGATTGTTTAGCTTTAGAGTAGTAGATGCTATGCTAATGTGTGATCCTTGGAACAACAATATATATATATATATCTTCAAAAACTTGGGCCAGTATGTAGTTGCATCAAATTCATAATGTTGTTATGCTTGTTTCATGCATTCTTATCTATTTAATGTCTATGCATTTAATGCCTCTGTTTTTATGTCAATAGAATCTATCAGCTTTGGAAGGGATTTGTGTCTTGATGATTTTGCCAAAATAATGTAATTTTAATGGATGACTAGATATTTTTATCATTTGCTGAAAATATAGAGGCAAATTCACTTCAAATTTATTATTCTCTTTTCTATAGTTTGTATCATGTTGTTCTATTTGAATGATGATAGTGAGAAGTGGTTGATATCAGGGTGATTGCAATACATCGAATTGTGTTGTCGAACTATTTTTCAATTTCTTTGCTCATTCTTTATATAATGTATGTTCTACTAAATTCCTTCAATTGACCCTTTTCTGTATATTGTCTTGATAAATTGCTAATGACAACGCATCCTTGATTGCAGACAACCAAATTCTCATTACTTTCTGATGGAGTGTTGAATGTTGAATGATGAATTTTGAATGTTTACTTATTGCTTGTTAAACCTATTCAGTGGAATTCCACTGGCTAGTGTTTAAATTGTTAAACCTAGCCAGTGGAATTCTATGAATTTACTACTTTTTTTAATTTTTTTATATGGTAAACACTATTCTTGTCATGGATGTGATGCACTTATTGCTTGTTAGTGAGTTTTGTCCTTAGTTTTGGCATTCTTGTTAGTGAGTTTTGTCCTTCGTTTCGGCATATGACAAAATCTATGTCCTGATGAATTATTTGGGAACCCATTTGGCATATGTTACACTAGAATATTGTACCTCATTAGCCAGTGTGTGGCATTCTCTTTTTATATAATTTCATCACCTTTGTATTTAAAAGGCTCAGCAGAAATGTTCTATTACCAATACCCAACTCTTTGTCTATTAATTTCAATTGTGTTTTTCATGTATCAAAAGCCAATATATTGTTTTGTTGATTTCTTATTATTGTTGTTCAGAACACCATATGACATTCTAAGCGCACTTTTTTTTTTATTTCTTTATGAAATCAACACATTCAAAGTGCAGCATTTCTTATAGACTAAGGCTACAGAAGAGTATGTGAATAGTAATTATTACTATTACATTAAAATAAAAGTAATAATAACAACTTGTCTTGTTTGGTTCTTTCAGACTTGAGTTGGTTCTTGAATATTTATTATTACTATAATTATTCTTTTAAAAATTCTAATGGTCTTTTCTAAACTATAATTACTTATCCTGTTTGTATGTGCCTTTTGTTTTGTATGCAAATTCTATTTTTTATGATTGGTTTCAATTTTTTGTCAATTTGGTCAAATATAAACTGATCCTTTTTTTATGTGTACCACTCATGAAAATTTTGAAGAC
Organism: Dioscorea cayenensis subsp. rotundata; assembly: GCF_009730915.1. Classification (NCBI taxonomy): domain Eukaryota; kingdom Viridiplantae; phylum Streptophyta; class Magnoliopsida; order Dioscoreales; family Dioscoreaceae; genus Dioscorea; species Dioscorea cayenensis. Next base: position 12,689,694 of record NC_052473.1, read on the forward strand.
AATAACATAGAAATGTATTGGTAAATCAACACTTGTCAAGATATATATGTATATAATAAACCAGTAAAATACAATTTATTATAAACAATAAGATTATTATTATTGGACTTGTGATCTTCCTGTAGACACCTCATCTACCAATGCTGCTATGAAATTAGACTACAAAACTCTGATCCCTTTCTCGTGTACAATACTAATATTAGATTATGTTATGTTAATGAGTATGAGTGTGAAACTTTCATCTATAACAACAAAGATCAAAGAAACATACATTAAAATAATAGTAATAATAATAACTTGGCTTGTTTGGCTGAATTTAATCAAATTGGTTCATGACTTGTCTCTTTCATACTTGTGATGGGGCGATAATAATGTGAACTTGGATTAATTTTTTTAACAAGAAAGCATAGTAAATAACTTGTCATGTTTCACTTAATATTAATTTTAAAAAAATTCTAATGGTCTTATTTAAACTCAGATTATAAATGGAAAATCAGTTTGATGATGAAAGCGTTGGGCTTACTGCTGCTACCGTTATTGCAATTCTTGCATTAAGATGGTATAGTAGGAGGCAAGGATTGAATTTACTACGAGAGCCGTATTACAATAGGGATCAACAACGTACAAACTATATTTCAAGGTTAATATATGGATTTGAGGAGGCTAGTATAGCAATTCTAAGAATGAAAAGGATTGTATTTTTTTGGGTTATGTGATTTATTGAAATCAAAAGGATTGTTGTGCAACACCTTACATATAAATGCTAAAGAGCAACTAGCGATGCTTCTTCACATTCTTGGTCACAATATGAGGAATAGGGTGATTGGAGTAAATTTTTTATATTCCAGTGAAACTATTAGTCGATATTTTAAACATGTATTATACGCCATAGGAGAGCTTCGGGGTGAATTCATCCAACCGGCCCGCACAACTACTAGTTTAGTTATTACACATGATCCAAGGTTTATGCCTTATTTTAAGGGAAGGAAATATTGATTTACTCTACTTTGTGGAAATAGACTTATATGCAATACATAATATTTTTGTCCATTAATAAATAGGATTTCATAGGAGCGCTTGATGGTACACATATCCATGCATCTGTTCGAAAGGAAATTGTAGCTCGTTTCCATGGGATAAAACCATATCCCACCCAAAATGTGTTGGCCATAGTAGACTTTGAACAAGTTCTCAAAGCTCTAGGAGTCTGGGTGTCCGCATGGAAATGCCATCAACACCGCCAACGTTGGATTCTGACGATCAACCATAAGGGTTGGATGATTGGGACTTCACTCAATCACGACCTCTTCCGGCAAAAACACTAACAACGTCCACTTCGAAGACCAAAGAAGTAAACAAGGGATCAAAGAGTATTAGGCATGAAGAATTGGAAAGGTGTGAAGAATTGGTAGTCATCCAAAAAATCTCCACTGGATTGGACAAACTTGCAAGTGCAGCGGAGACGGACAAAGGTGTACAATTGAGTAAGAGATTGTACGATGAGGTCATGACTTTGATTGGCTACTACAATAAGTCTGACCTCAATTTAGCATATGACCATTTGAATGCCCAGAATAATTTGGTAACTACTTTTATAAACAAAGATCATGACCTTCGATGCTTTTGGATGGATAGTTTCCTTAGGCAGTTGAGGAGTGATGGTGGGGTCTAAGATCATCTACTCTTATGATTTTCTTATTTGAGTTTGTTGAATTTAGATAACTTTGGTGGAATACTTGAGCAATTTTAGATTCAATTTCAAGTGAGTATGCTCAAGTGATAAGCACCAATTGATGGTCGTATTAGTAAGTTAAATTCAAGTATATTAAATAACTAATTTAAAAAAAATAAAATAAATTTTAAAATAAATAAAATTCATTAACTTAAATCCATTTAAATAAAATACATTAAATTAAATAAATAAAACAGGTTTTAAATTAAATTTTAAAGAAAATTATAAATTATAAAAAAATTTGAAAAATAGGGGTAATCTCACCACTTATTCTGCATGGTGATTCTAACCCACAACTTATATCAAACCAAATACTTGAAAAGAAAAAATGCAGTATTTTTATTGATAAGTGCTTGAGTAGACATATTTTTCTATATGTTTTACATACATTGAGCATCATTTTTACCATGGTTTATGTCTCATATAGTGTATTTGGTGTTCTTTTGTGCAATTAGGTTGTGAATGCCTTGAAGGGTGAAAAGGAAGCAAAGCTAGGCTTCAAAAAATACATTTTGGGAGTTCTTGTGCGATTCAAGGACCAAGACACAAGAGGAGTTCATGAATGTGGAGGTGTGCGCCAACTTCCAAGAAGATTCATGCCAATTTGCTAGTTGGAAGGGCACAAAGGTAGTCACATCTCCATGCTCCTTCTCTTTGTGAAAAATGCAAGACTTTTCAAATGATGAGTCGACGAAGAAAAGTCTTATAGCCTACCACATCGACGTGTGTCCGACCATGTGGCCTCAAGAGAAGAGTGTTTGGACCGTGTTTGTGAAGAGCACTGCAGCTAATTACTGTAGTAATCCAATGTAGCAGAAAAACTATTCACATGATTGCGTGGTAATTCCTGCAGCCCACGAGGGCGCATGGAAAATCCATATGGGCACGTGGAGGCACGTGACAGACACATTTTATCCTATAAATAGCTCTCTTGCCCTATTATTTGACATCTTTTGTCCGGTTCTTAATGGGTGAGACGGCTAGGGTTTGGAGGGAGGTCTTTGCCAACTTGGAGGGTGTTCTTCACCAACTTTGATAGTTTCCTTCGCCGTCATAGCACTTGGGAAGCCACCGGTGACCTAGCATCGGAGAGGAATCCTTCAAGACGTTGAACTACCCATCAAGGCCAATCATCATGAATTTATCTTTGTTTTGTAACTTGCTCCATGGAGGGATAAACCCTAATAGGTATTTGGGCATGTGAACCCTAGGATCTTGTTTTTTGTATTGATTTGCTTTATGGTTCTAATTAATCCAAGTTGATTTGAGTTTTAATCTTGTATTTCCATTGCTTGCATGTTTTATTGATCCTTGTGGTTGATTCTATATGCATGATTTGTTACTTTGATGAAAGAGGTCTCCATTAGAGTTAGAACTCCAAGGTTAAAGAGGGTTGAGAGGGTGAGTCATGAGATAGTGGAGTGTCCCCTTTCCCCTCCGATGAGTGTTTCCTATCTTTGTATTCCCTAGACTCTATGCAACCATATTTGGTGTGCGGCATGAAATTGAGAGATTTCTCCGCCGGAACCTTGTAGGGGGTTAGGGATCCTTCGCCTGGAAATAGGGTTGGATCTATCTTTAGGAATCGGTTCCACTCTTAGGTATCCCTAGTGCTTATAGCGGTCATATGGGGTGAGAGGTATTGAGATTGAGTGATCTCTCCACCCGGACCTTGTAGGGGACTTGTGCCGGTTGCTTAGAGACAAGGACCGGTTGTTCTTGGATTACCTCGACTCATTAGAATCAGTTTAGAAGCATTTAGCAAGTCTTGAACTTCATGTTAGATCCTAGGGGAAGCGTTGCCTGGGTACCTCATCTTTATTGATTGATATCTCCCTCAATTTTACCCTTGCATATTCATCTCCAGTATTCATTTCTTCGCATATTAGATCACCACACCATCCCAATTATCATTAGGCTAGATAGCAGAGAAGCAGTTAGTATTAGTAACCATGTTCCTTGTGGATTCGACTACCCACTCACCGAGCTAATTATTACTTCGATACCCTTGCCCTTGCGGTTCACACGCAATTCGGATATGTGTCATTTATTTACAAGCAACCAAACAACCATGATGTAAGTGAAAATACAGTAATTTCAATTACATGTAATTTGACTTACACTGTAATTTGAAATATGGGTAACCAAACAACCCCAAAAATTAACTCAATTGGTTGGTGGAAAGACTAAAATGTAAACAGATTAAGAAAAGAGAATTTTTTTAAATACTAAAAATTTGAAGGACCACGAGTGAAATTTCAACTTAGAAGAGACTTTTTTTGTGCAATTCATGTTATTTACTATTAATTTGTTATTAGTGTGGATATTACACATTAACAAAAGTAAGAAATTAACACTACACAAACTTAATTCAAAGATTATGATTAATCCAATTTCAAGTACATCTGTATACACGAAAAAAAGAAAAAGAGAAAAAAATCTATTGAAAAAGAAAAAAAAGGCAATCATTATCGTCGGGTCTAGTTTTATATAAAAGTATCATTAGTCTCATTGTCAATCACTAGCCTAGGAGAAGTACCAGCCATGTCAATCTCGATTTGTCGCAGGCGACTCTTTATCAATGACGTATGGAAGGAGCCACTCCAGCGCAAGTGGATTCCAATCATCAACCCGGCCACTGAAGCCTCAATCGATGCTCTCTTCACCCTTTTGTTCTATTTTTCATTTAGCTAGATGATTGATTTGATCATGGATTGGAATTTTTTTATTTCAGGGGATATACTAGCAGTTATTACCAAGGATGTGGAGATTGCGATGGATGCTGCTTGGCAGGCTCTAATTAGGAACAGAGGCAGTGAGTAGGCATGTGCCTTTAGTGCTCATAGGGCTAGGTATATCCTAGCTATCTCTGCAAAGGTAGCTGAATCCAGTTTTTTGATTTGCCATTTTGGTTTGGAAGAAGGATTTCAGGGTATACTATTGCTTATTGTGCTAGTATGCGTGAGGGATATGGTGGTGTTTATTTTGATCAATTGTGAACTTATGCAGTTCTTAGATTTTAGTTTTTGATCAGTAAAAATCATTTTCTTGATGTGTTATTTGAGTTCCTCTTTGGTTCACTTGAAGACCTTTAGCATGTTGAAATTTCTTGATTTATAAAATCAAGTCTTGAGTTTTTTTTTCTTCCCTTTTTAGTTGAGTGGATGTAGCCTAATGACTATGAGCTTGTCTAAGGGGGTGTTCACTTGTGGGAAAATGAATGAAAGTGAGAAAGTGGGGAAAGTGGCACTTCCTTAAAAGGGGCCGTTCATTTTAGGGAAAGTGATTTGAAATGGGAAAGTTTGGGAAGTCACATTTCCCTGAAATGGGGATAAGTAATATCACATTTAGTACTTCTTATGTTCATTTGTCAAAAAGTGAGAATAAATATGGATAATTCATGTGTTCGGTGGAGTTCTATGAGTTCAAAAAAGACTTTGGAATCCAAAGAAAGTGAGTTTTTACATGATTAACTCACTTTCCCCATTTCAATAATTACTGAAGTGGGTTTAGTTCAAAATACATTTCAGTCAGAAGTGGGAAAAGTGATACTTCCCCCCACTTCAGGACAAATGAACACCAGAAGTGGGAAAAGTCTCCCCTCAAATCTCTGGACAAATGTGTTCATTTTGAAGGAAGTCACACTTTCATGAGATAATAATAATAATAATAATAATAATAATAATAATAATAATAATAATAATAATAATAATAATAATAATAACTATATTTTTCTCAAACATTTATAATAGTAATAATAATAATAAATAAATAAAGTGACAAATTGCTAAAAACATGCCCAAAGTTTGCAATATGCACAGATTCTCCCCCTAAATTTGAATATCAATCAAACCCCTTCCTTTTGAATACATTGATTGTTTTAAACCCCCAAAGCATTTAACAGTGATTGATAGAGTTAATTTGGAATTTTTTGGACAAAAATTTTCCCTTGCGTGGGAAGTTGTGGCAAGTGTGACATGGTTTGGCCATAATGCCCTTGGGTGCAATAAGTTTCTATATAAAACATGAGGTTTCTATTTAAAATATGAGGTTTCTATTTCAAAAATGAGTTTTCTGTTTAAGAAATAAGTACATGCATTACTTTTCATGCTAACCTAAATTCTTTTGTTTGTAGTTATAATGTAATCATGCTAATCAAAATTCTTTTCCAGAAACTTATGAAAATTTTAATGTAAATATCGTTATCTCCATATAATAAAGAATGGCCGCTTTATGCTTGGTTGTCTTTATTTAACTATCAATGTTTTTATTTAATATATTGTGTTTACATTTAAAAAAGTGCTTAAATATCGTTGTTTCTATTTAAATATGTACAAGTGACTAAAATTAATTGGTTTTTATACCCAAGATTAATTTGTCATATAAATATTGGTTTTTCTATGTTTACATATCAATGATTCTGTTTAAAAAATGAGTTTTCTGTTTAAGAAATGAGTTTTATGTTTAAGAAAGTGAATTTTCTGTTTTAGAAATGACGTTTTTTTTGTTTAAAAAAAGAGTTCTCTGTTAAAGAAATGAGGTTTCTGTTTAAAAAAATGAGTTCTCTGTTTAAGAAATGAGTACATGCATTACTCTTCATGCTAACCTAAATTCTTTTGTTTGTAGTTATAAATTTGTTTGTAGTTAAAATGTAATCATGCTAACCTAAATTATTTTCCAGAAACTTATTAAATCTTTAATGTAAACATCGTTATCTCCTCCATATAATAAAGAATAGCCGTCTTTATGGTTGGTTGTCTTTAATTTAACTATCGATGTTTTTGTTTAATATATTGTTTTTACATTTAAAAAAGTGTTTAAATATTGTTGTTTCTATTTAAATATGTACGAGTGGCCAAGATTAATTGGTTTTTATACCCAAGGTTAATTTGTCATGTAAATATTGGTTTTTCTGTTTAAATATCAATATTTCTATTTAAAAAAAGAGTTTTCAGTTTAAGAAATGAGATTTCTTTTTTAAAAAAGGAGTTATCTATTTAAGAAATGAGGTTTTTGTTTAAAAAAATGAGTTCTCTGTTTAGCATATTCTTTTGTTTCTTTTTCTGTTTAACAAAAACGAATGCAAAAGGAATGAAAAAATTTATGGAAAATAGGTTTAACATTGATAAGTGCTAGTGCGATATGGATGCGATGCGTTTATTCCTTATGTTGAGCATTACTTTTCTCAGGTTTTTACACTAATATTTGTGTTTTTTTATGTTACTTTTTATGCAGGGTAGGGTTGTGAGGCCAAGTATGAAGGAAATGAAGCCAATGTGGATTACAATGCACCGATTTTTGGAGGAAATCTTGCTAAGGTTCAAAACGCGAAGACATAGGGTCGATGTGAGATGCTAGAGTGTGTGCCAACCTCCTCGTATTCGAGTTGGCACATCCATTTGGTGGGGCACAAATGTAGTCACACTAGAGCATTCCGACTTATGCACATAGAACAAGAGCTTCAGCGTGCCTATCGTGAAGTGCAGTGATCCCCGCGTGACGTTGCGTTTCGTTACTCCGATGAAAGTATGGATTCGGGGAAGCTATTCGAGTCGGATCATCGTAGTAGAGCACTGTAGCAAACACGAGAGAAATCTTGTAGCAGACTGCTCATAGACGGTCAAGAAAAGCGAGGAGTTCGGAGGATCCACACGGGCGTGTGGAAATTATCCACGCCGGTGTAGTTCCCCCACGTGTGAAGCATCCATATGTAGTCCCCGATTCCCCTATTTAAAAAGCCGAATCATCCCGATTTTAGTATTCTTTTTCTCCATCTTTTTCCCCAACTTGAGAGAGGGCTTCGGCTGGGGTTTCGAGGGGTATTGGCCAAGGTTTTGGAGAGGTTCTACGGCTCCGACATTGTCATTCCTTAGGAAGAAGGTTGGTAGGGAGCTTCTGTCAAGGCGTATCCTATACCGGACGAGGGAATCCTTGGACGACGAGTAGAGGACTTTCCACAAGACCATCAACATGACTATCGAGGTGGTATCTTTATGGATTCATTGCTTTTACATTCTATTTCTTTGATTGTACTTAGCTCCATGGAGAGCTAAACCCTTAGTGGGTACTCGGGTATTGTGAACCCTAGGATGTATTTGTTTCTTTGAACCTCTTTATTATGCTTTCAATAAATTGATGTCTATTGTGAGTTCCAACCTTGAATACTTGATTGTATGAACATTTCCCCTAGAGAAACACTAGGGTTGAGAGTTCTTGTTGGTAACCTTGTGAGTGAGTGACACACCACGAGCATTAGACAAAAGCTAGGTTGGAGAGGGTTGAGAGGGTGAGTCGAGAGGTGCAGGGAGCATCCCCTTTCCCTCCGGCGTGATAGATTCTACCTCCGTTCCTCGAGTTCTTTGCGGCCATAATAGAGTGAAATGGTCTAAGGGATGAACTTCCGCGGGGCTTAGTTGCGCGTGCAACGGGTGAAGCGTTGAGGTGATCTTAGTATCTAGGGCTCAATTGTGGTTAGGGGACCTTCCACCGGACCAAAGGGTTAGGTCTATAATTAGGAAAGAGATTTATCACTTGGAATTCCCTAGAGCTCATTGCAACTCTATGCGAGTGTGAGGTGTTGAGATTGTTCGATTTCTCCTCCGGGACATGTATAGAGTTAGGCATAGTTGACCTTAGATTTGGGACTATGTAATTAAGGATTTCCACGACTCACCATTGCATTGATTAGAAAGCATAATAGAGGGTTCTTGCACTTGAAACAATTATCCTAGGCAGAGCATTATCCGGGTACCCCATCTTTATCGATTGCCTTACCCCCCTTCTTTACTTTTGCTCTCTTACTTGTTGCTTTTACTGTTGAGAATTGAATCATTATCACACTCATCATCATTGATCTTTTACATAGCTAAGAATCGAATTAAGTATTTTTATTTCCTACTCCCTGTGGATTCAATACCCGCTCACCCGGGATTATTACTTCGACAAACCAGTGCACTTGCGGGATATACGCAAGGGGACCTTGTCAAACATGATATGATTGAGTGGTTGTTTTCCCACCATTTTTAAGGGCAACGATGAAATTTCATAACATGGAGCTAGTCCTAGTGACCTGCAGGGGGCAAAAAGGAAGTGAAACAATAAAGGAAGGGATGTTAGAGGTCTTCAAAACTCACAGGGGCTGTTTGGGAAGTTTTGAAATTCTTGAGGTGTAAACAGTAATTTTCAGATAAATAAATAAATAAATTTATTAATATTAATATTAAATGTTAAAATAATATTAATATTAATTCGGTTGTCCATATAAGAAAATGTCATATGGAAATTTTATTTTTTAAATTAAAGGCTTCTCATTGAACTTTGAAACAAATAAATAAAAATTACAAAATAAAATAAAATAAAATTCATCCATGTATAACCTCCACATATGTGCGATATGTCTCGTCCTTAAGCACTAATATTTTTTCCGAGTCATTTCACCCAACACCACTAAGATACATTAGTTTTTTAATGTCATGATAATTTTGCTTAAGGTGCACATGGGTATTCTCCACATTATTTGTGTCAATGCAAGCTGGGGGGAATTTGTTATTGACAATGTTTGCAGCTTCTATAAATGATTGACATTTGAATGACTTTTGTCCATCTTTCATTTGGTGTTCATTTTCATTTTTCACTTGGTTCGCTCATCGATATTTTTGCAGAAAGTTGACATCCTAGATAATAACAAGACCAAATTACAATACTATCAACTCATAAAATAACCAGAAAAATGAACGAAATATAAACACATGCTATTTTTAGAAGTAACAATGAAGTCAATGTACATATTATCATAAGTCAATAATCCAAGCATACATGCCAATGAAAACACACAAAAAGGCATACCACAACTAAGACAATGTTATTTCATTGGATTATTGTCATTACAAACATCATCCTTTTTTGAAACCCATAATTTAAAACTACATCCATAACAACCCAAAAGTATTAATGTCAAGATCTAACATCAAAAACCACAAAGACAATGTCATTCTATAGTGCACCCTCCCCTAACATAATCATGCCACATGTCATCTAAAATTTTCTCACAAAGTTGCCTCGATCGCACTTGTGCCTGATGTCATTCACCCTTTGTGATAGGTCTCTCATGCGTAGAAACTTCCTCCTTATTATGGACATCAGCTTGTAGCAATATGTCATCTGGGTCTACTTCTTTTATAAAATTGTGCAGCACACAATAAGTAAGGACAAGATCCACTTGCTTTGTAAAAGGGTAGAATGACTTTGTATCTAAGATCCTATACCGATTCTTCAAATTCCAAATTCTCTCTCTATTCTTGATTTGAGTTGGGAATGATGAAGATTAAATACTTCCTTCACATTTTGTGGTCTATGGTCTGCTTGTTCTTTTAGATGATATCTAACTTTTCTATAAAGACTTATGAATCCATGTGTTGTTGTTGTGTACCGAGCATCAACAATGTAATATTTTCCAAGTAAAAATAGACAAAGCTCTCAACATATTTTTTTTAGAAATTTATATAATCTAGGAAGGAAAGAATATAATTTAGCTATATTGATAAACCTGGGGAATATGCAAACCATAAGGCGGTGGTCTTGGCAATGCATCTTTTAGGATGAGGTAGTAATTCACTGAACCTTATCAAACCGCAAGAACATATGTAAATTTTAAGTCAAAATCACATGAGGCAAGCACATTTTGTGCGATGCCATTGCGTCCTCAAAATTCACCAACTATATTTGCACTAATGTTTGCATCAATATGTGTTCTATCAATAAATCCAACATAATTCGGTAAACTAGAAGTCAATAAGATTGTCTTGCAAATGTAAAATACTTTCAACAAAACATGAAAATAAGAAAGAATATGCAATACCTTGAAAAAAGATAGTAATTTGGGTTAAATTCTATATCAGGATGAATCGATGTGCCTTGTTATTTAACAAACAAATCTCTAATAGCACAAATGGCTTGGAGCACATCATTAAAATACCGGCTCACTGTTGCACCCGATCTGATAAAATCAATTTTCATTGACCGATTTTTGCATGATGACCAACTATGTGGAGAAATACCAGCACTTAATCCTCTACCGCAACGTGGATGGTATCCCTCAAATGACCACCTTCTCTTAATATGGCCCATAGTCTAAAGAAATGTCTTTGGTTACACATAAGTATTCGACATAGTTATGAACTCCTTCATCTAATATATGAGTCACATATGCACACTACGATGAATCTTCCCAACTGAGTAAGGCTCTCGAGGTAGTGCTTGTCATCGTTCCTAGTTAGACATCATGGCTAAAATAACTGCCATAGTTCCAAACATAGGTGCGTCGATGTAAATGAGATCATCTAAACTACCATTAACCATTGATAACCTATGTTTGAGAGAGCAAACTTTTATGAATACATAACATTATACAATTGCATGTTGCACACACACACATGTACACAAACTCGGACAAAAAAAAAACATTTCACATGTATAATAATTCAAAATTAAATTAGATAAGCACAATAATTTAGGTACGCAGGCTTTTTGACCCACGACAATGATTTAGGTATACAAGACAATGTCATTTAATGCCCTTTGCAAGTTAAAATAACCACCAAATAAGCTTCATGGGCTGAAGAACATAGTTAAGAAGAATTTCAAAATGACTTGAAAACAATCATGATCCCCTTTACAATTCAACCATATACAACTTCAAATATATACATGGATTCTTATAACAAAAATCTTCAATAAACTTTCCATAGATGGTAAGCTTGATGCTTATAAATAAGCCAAAATAGGTATACATATAATTTAAAAAAATATATATTAATATTCTAAATATAACTCTTTCCTAATAATTAGAATCACCAGTAAACTCGAGTTAATTAAGATAAATTAAGAGTTAATAAATAAACACTTGATAATAAGTGTGGCAAAAGATGAACAAAATTGATTATTAAATAAAACAAATAACACAACCAAAAGTGTGCTTCAAATTGACAAAAGCAATACCTAATTTTTGGTATCAGTAAAAACACACAATTTTTATTTTAAAATTACCAAAAGCTTAAAAATTGTTACATAATTTCTTTGCTGAGCTAGAACAAGCCCAGAGCATTAAAAGTAGGCCCAACAAATATCCACACCAACTTAACATACACATAAGAAAAAAATCAACAAAAAATAAAAAAAAAACAAAAGAAAATCACAGAAGTAAACTATAATTTGAATTTGGCTAACCTATCAAAAAGTTGTACTCAAACTATATTCTTATTTTAACACAAATTAATTTTAAATAACTACATAATTATAAGCTTGTGTTTATCATAATATTTAACATATATATATATATATATTTGTGTAAGTTTGTAATTACCATATTATTCTTCACAACTTTGACAAGCATCAAAGTAATATAAAAAATTCTCCATATATATATAGCAAGGTGAAAAACATGAAATGAAGTTAATACTGTCTACAAAGCTGCCAATTCATAAGGCCAAGTCAAAACATGATCCCCATCACCTGAAGATATAAAGTATTATGAATATGAAAATAGGTTAGTTAGTTTTAAATCCTAAGCCTAAAATAAGGATATTAAAATTGAAGAAATTATTGATGAAGAAGAAGGATAGTTAAATCTTATTTTCCATAACTAATGGATGACCTAATAGAATAGTTTTATCCTAATTATGGATGGGAAGAAGATTTTTTAGAAATAACAACCGATATAGATGATGTACACTTCTTGATAGAATGTAGATACAAATATAATGACATAAATAAAAAGCACAATTAACCAAATACAGGATTTGAATGGTTAAAAGAATAGACAAGGAGTGTTGAGCACTAGCTTTGACGGCGTTACTAAGAGTAAGGTTAAGGAATTAAAGTCCGGGAGGTGGGAGATCAAAAAGTTGGTGAAGTTTGCAATGTCTTCTATTTCTTCTTCAATTGGTTTTGTAATTACAACTCCTTTTCCTTTAGTTTCGTAGTAGGTTACTTTTTCTTTTAACTCTATATTTTCTCTTTCTAGTTGGTTTTTTTATTTTCTATTTCTAATTATTCTATTCTTTTTCATTATTGGTCTATTATATTTTGATCATTTGATTGTACTTGAGTTACTACTGGTTTAATTGTTATTTGGATAATTACTATAAAATTATTTTGCACATAGCTTGCATAAGGATAAATCACATTTATTATATGTTGTTCTACATTTAGCAATATGAAATTTTGTAATAAATATCACATTTTTGTTTAAAATTTAGTTTGTGATCTATAAATTAATGTGAGCACATATTATCTAATTTTTGCTTATTGGTTTCTAAAAAAATATAGGGCTCTTTCTTTAGATTGAATTTACTTGGAGTACAGAAACTGATAGAAGGATCATGGCTGCTGCTGTACAAATTGTCAAGGTTTAACATATTCCTATTTTTTTTTTGCATGATATATTGTTTTGGTGTTGATAGTTTTTATGGTGTCTTATTTTATCCTTTCTTTCTGGTGTTATATGTTTGGAGAAACTCTCCTATACAAGCTGGTTTTTGTTCTCTTTCAATTTATAAGTACTTTACATAATTTGGTTGCTTGATTTATTTTCTTTCCCTACGGCAGCTTGTTTCATTAGAGCTTGGTGGTAAAAGTCCCATCACTGTAAAATTCTTTCAACACTTCATTTTTGTTATTTTTTTTCTACCAATTCTTTTTCTAATTTTACTTATTTTTCTTTTAAGATTTTGACTTCTGTTTCTAGAAATTTTATTTTTATGTCTTGTTTAATGAAATTCAACTGTATGCGTCTTCAAGACTTGAGAGGTAATACTTGTAGTCGTAAGAGGTTGGCTTGTGGTCTTATTTTTATTATGAAAATAGTTGCTAAGGGTCTGAAGAATTGGTATGATATTTTTAGGATTATTTCGAGAGGCCCAAATGTGGACTTATTTTATTGATGAATGCATTTTATATCGTTATTTATTCACCTCCGAGTTTATATTTTGTTTGTCTTTTAGAATTCTTTGTATATACTCAATGCTATTCTAGGTATTTTGTGTTTATTGTGCAGAATATTAGGGTTTAAGATAATAGAAGTGAATTTGGATGAAAAATCGGCAAAAGAACATCATTTGCTAAGTGTTCGAGATAAGCACAGTCTGAGGACGATCATGCATCTTGACCATGATTATTGTTGGTTTCAAGAGGGTTGAGCAACAATGCAAGCAAGGGTGTGTTTCAGGCCAAGCATGGCGAAGCATGGCCGTGTTGTCTCCTTGTGCATTTCTTTGGATTCAGATGTTCTTTCTTAGTAGCTGAAGCATGATTTCTCTTCTCCTTTCACAGGCGCACTATGGCTGAGCACGGGCAAAGCACGGTTGTTCTCTCCTCATGCATTACTCTGCTTGGACACTTAGCCAACTTGTGCCAAATTCCCAAGAAAAGCATGGCTTAAGCATGGCTTAAGCACTGTGCTTAGGCAGTGCTCATCCTGAAAAAGTGCACTTTATGCCCAGATTTAGGTCTTTCAACCAGATTTCTAGGCTAGAGTCTTCTCCGCTACTTCCAGAGATTTGAAGAAGACTTTAGGTGTTCTTTACCACACTTTCTAGGGAGATCAAGGAGAGTTGAAGACACATTGAGGAGCGAGGTTCAACCCATCAAAGGAGTTATTAGGGCTCATCTTAGAAGATTTTGCTTTGAAGAGGGACTCATGCATTTACATTGCTTTGTATCTCTTTCTCTTTCTCATTTGTATGAACTCATGAGGGGCTAACCATTTCACTCTGCCCCGGTGATGAGTGCACTTTGTATACATGTTTTTCATACCCTAAATTCATCATTTTGCTTGTTCTCAAGTTTACTTTTATAAATGAGCAGTGTTATTATGGGTATTTTTGTTAAATGTGTAGAAATTGGGGGCTCAATACATTTTGGAGTGAATTCAGGAAGAAAACAAGAAGATATTCAAAAGGAGTTCAAGTACTCAAGTTTTACACGGGCTGGACATGCTTATTTCATACCCTCCGAAGTTCTTAGACCAATGTTGATCTAGTGCGAATTCTATGTAGAATGACACTTTCAAGTATGACACTGTCAGGACACGACCGTGCCCATGCCTCCGAAAATCCCAGGCCAAGGGTGATTTTAGTGAAGAATTATTGGCACGCGCTGGGTGCCCCTGACACGATCGTGCCACAATATTGCACGATCAGGACACTATCGTGTTCCCTTCTATGGAACTTTCTAGGCAAAGACACTCCTTTTCACCCAACTTTCTCCTGACATGACATGGTCTGGACACGAGCGTGCATAGACCATGTTGAGCCTAAAACCCCTCCTTTATAACTCAAGTTTTTAGGGTTTCGTGATCATCTTTGTTCGCGAATCTTCTTCTCCACCAAGAGGACTTTGATGAGGGTGATGATCAAGCTTATCCACACTTTCTAAGGCATAAAGGAACGAGTTGGAGGCACAAGGTAAGTGGTGCTAGCACAAGAAGCTCGACATTGGAGGCAAATCTCAAAGAGAAGGGAGTCATCTCTTCTTTTTCTAGATCTAGTTTTATCTTTTCCCATGTTGTACCCACCCATAAGGGTCTAACCGGTCATAGTGCTCCCGGGGTGGGAACTTTGTGACTTTGTATGCTTAAACACTTTTACTCTTCATGATTTAGAAAGTTCTTTTGGTTCTTATGTTTAATTTTGTGGTTGCATAACTTGATGTGTTCGATTTGCACAGTTACATAGGTAGAACTTGGTGTGTGGATTACCATAGTTGTGGTTGGCTGGTGTGATTGCAAAACTTGATGTGCATGAAACCATAGTTATCTTAGCAAAACTTGGTGTAATTGAGAACCAATATATGCTTCATTGCTTTTGAGCACACACTAGAACCCAAGAATATACCTGGTAAACTGTGAGTGTGAGTGAGAATTACTTAGTGCAGAGGGAATATCCCGGGACATTGTTCTCTTTTGTTAACACTTAATTCAATTTCCTTTTATCTCCATCTATTCCCTTTTCCTTTTTTCTTTTAATTGTTGTTCCATTTGTTCAATCTCATCACCTACTTTTGTTCACTAGAGATCAGTGTTAAGTGAGCATTTTTAGTCCAATCCCTGAGGTTCAACAACTGATGCTTAGTGTACTTTGATTTACTTGCTTTTAATGACTATCAAGTTTTATTGTATTCTTATGTTAAATCTTGTGTTGTATGACTTGATATGTTTAAATTGCGTAGTTGTAATTGTAAAATGTGATGTATGTTGAATGCCACAGTTGTAATTGCCTTGTGTGATTGAAAAACTTGATGGGTATTTATGCTTTTGAGAGCCATAAATATGACATTGCTAGTGAGCACACGTAAGAACCTTAAAATGTACATTATAGTTATTGGAAGCAAGTCAGTATACTTGTGCACTTGTGAATTAGTTTGGGTGAATTACTTCTCATTGATTACGGCAACTTCATCCATATCTTTCTGTTCTTTCCATCTTTCTCCTTCAGTTTACTTCACTTAAATATTTTTCCAACCAAGTTGTTAATTGGCTAGAGATTAGAGGAGTGATTAGTACTAGGGAGTCCTAGTCCCTGTGGTTCAACAACACTATCCCTCATAGGATACCACTATATTACTAGTTACAATAGGTGGACTTGTCGAGAGAACATCAAGTTTTTGGCACCGTTACTATTGACTGACAACTTTTAGAAAAATTCAGATTCTAGTGATCTAGCCATTGTTTATTTTCTTATTTTGTTCTTGGCGCATATTGTTTTTTTCATTTTGGAAGGAACAAGAGTATGACCGAGGAAGCTCTTCACCTCCATTGGCAAGCCTCAATCCTGATATTGAAAGTAATTTTCATAGGAGATTAAGGAAGATCAATTTGAGAGATACCGGGTCAATTGAAGTGAGTGTTGAAGTAGAGCAAATGGAAGAGATGGTCCGGAATCAACAACAGAGTATTTTAGATTATTTTAGATACCGGGTCAATTGAATCCATCCTCCTATCCTGGCAAAAAATTTTAAATTGAAGCAAAATTCAATTCAGATGGTGCAACAGATATGCCAATTTTATGGGTTTCAATTCAAAAATCTGTATGAACATTCGAAGAATTTTTTAGAGATTTCCAATACTTTCAAGGTGGCAATGTGTCTCTAGATGCAGTTCATTTGAGACTCTTTCCATTCTCAGTGTGAGGGAAAGCCAAACAGTAGCTAAATTCCTTGCCTCAAGGGTTTATCAAAACATGGAACAGTTGACCTAGAAGTTCTTGACACAATACTTCCCACCGGCGAAGATCACTAAATTAAGAATTGATATCTCCTCCTTCTGCCAAATGGAATCGGAATCCTTGTACGATACTTGGGAAAGGTACAAGGATATGATGAGAAAATGCGCACAACAAGGTATAGTGGAGTAGATGCAAATCCAAATCTTCTACAATGGGCTTAACCGTGCAACAAAACAGATGCTTGATGTGGTATCTGGGGATCTACTATGCAGCAAACAACCTAGTACTGTACAATTTAATCGAGGAAATGACAACAAATGGATATCATTGGAGTTCCAACTTGAACAAGCCCATAAAGGCAGCCGATATTTATGAAGTGGATGCCATCACAACACTAGTAGCACAGGTGAAGGAAATTACAAAGAGATTGAATGCATAGCAGTCACCTTCGGAGGCTCTAGTCATGACTTGTGAGAGTTAGGGATCACGGGCAGGTCCTAGCCATAACCCTGTTGATTCTAATACCGAACAGGCAGTGTTAGTCAAAAAAGCTGATAACAGAGCAATCCTTATAGCAGAATATACAATGCAGGGTGTAGGAACCATCCCAATTTTTCTTGGAGCCATCAAGGACAAGGTCAAGGCACACTGCCATAGCCATAGCCACCACAACCTCAATTCCAACATCCACTCCAATCTGAAGAATCTTTACAGGCATAGCAGCTCCCCTTACATGGTATATCAAGGATAATGAAACTCTTCTTTTAGGTCATGAGGAGATGATGAGTGATAAGTACTTGAGTAAACATGTTTTTAGATGTGTTTTACATGCATTGAGCATCGTTTTATATATGGTTTATGTCTCATTTCATGTATTGGGTGTTCTTTTGTGCAACTAGGTTGTGGACGCCTTGAAGAATGAAAAGGAAGCTAAGATAGACTATAAAGACGCAAAGTTGTTTTTGTGCAATTCAAAGACCAAGAAACGAGAAGAGTTCACTAACGTGGAGACGTATGCCAACTTCCAAGAAAAATCAATTCAATTCACTAGTTGGAAGGGCACAAAGACAGGCACGTCTTCATGTTCCTTCTTTTTGTGAAGATTGCAAAATCTTTCAAAGACACTTCGATGAAGAAAAGTCTTATAGCCAACCACATGGACGTGTGCTTGACCATGTGGCCTTAAGAAAAGAATGATTGCAACGCATTTGGCGGCAAACACTGTAGAACAGTACTGTAGCAAACACTGTAGTCATTTCACTGCACAAGTATTGTAGCAAAGTTACTGTTCATGCACCCACGTGAAATTTCCACGCGACCATGTGGAAATTCCTGCTTCCCACGCGGGCGTATGGAAAATCCACATGGGCTCGTAGGAGCAGGTGACAGACGAAGTCTAAGACATATAAATAACCATTTTGCACTATTCTTTATGATCTTTTGTGCGACTCTTGAGGGGTGAGACTGCTAGGGTTTGGAAAGGTGGTA
This sequence comes from Dioscorea cayenensis subsp. rotundata, assembly GCF_009730915.1. Taxonomy (NCBI): domain Eukaryota; kingdom Viridiplantae; phylum Streptophyta; class Magnoliopsida; order Dioscoreales; family Dioscoreaceae; genus Dioscorea; species Dioscorea cayenensis. Next base: position 12,708,132 of record NC_052473.1, read on the forward strand.
TTTGCCAATTTAGAGGGTGTTCTTCATCAACTTTGATAGTTTCCTTCGCCGTCATAGCACTTGGAAAGCCACCGGCGACCTAGCTTCGGAGAGAAATCCTTCAAGACGTTGAACTACCCATCGAGGCCAATCATCACGAATTCAAGGGGGTTTTGTCTATGGCTTTTGTTGCTTTTCATTGTATTAATCATTGTTTTGTAACTTGCCCCATGGAGGGCTAAACCCTAGTAGGTACTTGGGCATGTGAAACCTAAGATCTATTCTTTTGTAGTGATTTGCTTTATGTTTCTAGTTAATCAGAGTTGATTTGAGTTTTAATCTTGAGATTTCATTGCTTGCAAGTGTTATTGATCTTTGTGATTAATCTACATTGCATGACTTTGTTACTTTGATGTGAGAGGTCTCCATTAGAGTTAGAACTTCAAGGTTAAAGAAGGGTTGAGAGGGTGATTTATGAGATAGTGGAGCATCCCCTTTCCCTTCCGATTGAGTGTTTCCTATCTCAATATTCCCTAGACTCTATGCAACCATATTTGATGTGAGGCTGTGAGATTGAGAGATTTCTCCACCGAGACCTTGTAGGGGGTTAGGGATCCTTCACCGGGAATTAGGGTTGGATCTATCTTTAGGAATAGGTTTAACTCTTAGGTATCCCTAGAGCTTATTGCGGTCATATGGGGTGTGAGATGTTGAGATTGAGCGATTTCTCCACTGGGACCTTGTATGGGACTAGTACTGGTTGCTTGGAAACAAAGGACCGGTTGTTCTCGGATTACCTCAACTCATTAGACTCGGTTTAGAGGCATTTAGCAAGTCTTGAAATTCATGTTAGATCCTAGAGAGAGCATTGCTTGGGTACCTCATCTTATTTGACTGAGATCTCCCTCCATTTCACCTTTGCATATTCATCTCCGGTATTCATTTCTTCACACATTAGATCACCACACCTTTCCATTTATCATTAGGCTAGAAAGTAGAGAAGAAGTTAGTACTAGTAGCCCTTATTCCCTGTGGATTTGACTCCTGACTCACCGGGTATTTTATTACTTTGTCAACGGTGCACTTGTGGTACACATACGCATATTCGGACTTGTCAATGAGAAATACAAATGCCACTATGAAAAAAATTTAGAGAATCAGGTAGCCTAGATCGCTAAGACACTCGCAGAGCGACTCCCGGGTACCCTCCCCTAATAAGACCAAGGTTAACCATAAGGAATCTTTGAAAGGTGTCACTTTGAGAAGTGGCAAAGAACTCAAAACTCCTATTGTGAAAGAGCCTGAAATTGAAATTGTTGAGCCTCAACCAAGAGTTGAGCAACTAGCGCAAGACAGTCCAAATACTAAGGTTAAGAGTGGGGGAAAGGCAGAGGATTCAAAAAAACTTGATTATTTGAATACCAACCAAATCTTCCTTAACTTGCTAAGGTTGAAAAAGGATCAACAAGAGGAGAAATAACAAAAATTCCTTGACATGTTCAAGACTTTACCATATAAATGTTCCATTCATTGAAGCTGTTGATCAAATTCCAAGGTATGTAAAATTCTTGAAGGAATTGCTCACAAATAAGAGGAAAGTTAGAGGAAGTGTCCACTGTGACGCCTACTGAAGATGTTTAGAAATTATCACTGACGGACCTTTAAGGTGTGTGTAAATTACTCAAATATATAAACATGCAAGTATGTAATTAGTATTACAATTGATCTATAAATACCGTAAGTGTATGGTTCATCAAGTAATACCTTATGGATGAGCACACCGGTTGTATTTCCCCAGGAACGGTGAGAGGCTCCTATTACTTCCTTTTCACTTAATCAATAGCCTAACATTTATATTCTTTCCTTAATCTACTTCTGCAACACTATTACACAATATAGTTAGAGAAATCATTAAGCATAATTAGTAGGAATTGGGAGGCTTTATGATAGTTATCTTGTTTATTAATTATGATAGGCGTAAAGTGACAATTAGGTTTCTAGATCGGACCGGGGAAATTTGAAGGCCTTCTAGCCCCAATCTCTTGGTGACTAGGTCTAAATTGCTAGGAACTTAAGGTGAAATCTCTTCCTACCCTAGCCTCTTATGTTTGCCTTAAGTATGAGAATTCCAAAAGAAGGGATAAAGAAAACCCTAAGCCTAAGGGGCAATCAATCTCTAATCCAGAAATCTAATTATACCTAATTTCTTAGCACATACATAGATCTGTCATGACATGTGTGTCCTTAACATGGAGGCATAGCTTCCTCATCCACATTAATAAGAATATCAATTAAAAACATGAGATGAATCACATAAACTAGAACAATATATTGAATTAATCAATCAAGATCCATAAATAATAATCGGGGAAGCTATACATACAATTTCCCTCGAATTAGGTTCTTATGGATCATAAAAATAAAGCATTAAAGCATAAGAGAGCCACAAGACCAAAGAAAGAATAGATATGAATTCAAAGTATTCATAAACTAACTCCCTCGAATAGGTCTCTGAAGGTTGATCGTTGACTTCCTCTTGAGAAAATCACCAAAATCTGATGGAATATGGGAGAAAACACATCTCCAGCCACTCAGATTTCTAGAACTCCGACTGCCCTACTTTATTCAGCAAAAGAATCTCCCTGATTTTAGAGAAACCTAAGGTTTTTATAGTGGTCAAGTCCGCCACGGCCTCACCACGGACGTTGTGATGCCCGTGGTGAGTAAGTTAATACTTGGGCTCTAAGTTGTGTCCTGGCATGGCTCTCTGGGCATTATCTGGTGATATCACGATTGTGATGGTCATGACAATGGTCGTTGTTTGGTCGTTGTGGACCTATGTTGCTTTTCAGTGATTCCATGTTGCCATGGCTTGATAATGGTAGTGGTAAGTGTAGATAATGGGTGTGGTGAGCCATCACAGGCGTTGTAAGCCGTGGTGAAGTCTTGATTCAGCATCTTGTTTCATTTTTGCTTCAAAATCCCCTTGAATTCGCTTTTTCCGCCTAAAATAGAAATAAAGGCCATGGTGAACAAAAGAATGAAATTTCATCCTAATGAGGTGCTAAACATGTCAATTTCCATGTTGAATACAGTGTAAATGATATAGAAAATAGGATCTTTCTAGCACTTATCGATCAACAACAAGCTTTACGAAGAAGGAAAAAAATCTTAGGGAAATTGATTACCCCTTCCACTATAGGAGGCCTTGTAGATGAAAAGGCACTTGCCAATCTCGGGGCAAGCATCATAAACCTAATTCCCTACAAAATCTTCCAAAATCTAGGACTTAGAGAATGAAAGCCTACCAAAATGACACTCCAACTTGCAGGTACATCCAACCGACAACCAAGAGGGATCATCGAAAGTTTTTTTTGGTAAAGGTGGACAAGTTTATCTTTCTAGTAGACTTTATCATTCTCGATTTGGATGATAAGGTGGAGGTTCCTCTCATACTTCAAAGACCATTTCTGGCCACATCTCAAGCCTTGATTGACGTGAGAGATGGTTGAATGGTGTTGCCAGTTTGGGAAGAAGAAATTGTATCCAAACTCAAGGATTCTATGAGACACTCTATAGACTTTGATGACACATGCTATTATATGGATGTTGTCAATTATCTTATTTTTTATTACGTGTAGAACTCATGGATGAAGGACGAATTATCTAAGTTATTTGGTGATGACCCCCTTGATGAAGAGCCAGATGCAGTGGTAGAAAAAGTGTTCCACCAAGAATTTATTGATACTCATATTCTTCTATTACGGGAAGCATCCAAGAAAAAAAATTTCCCGCCCAAAAAAGTGGTGGAAATAAGTTACCATCAAGAAGAAAAAGCCAACAATATCACCACCAATTCCATCTTGATCCAACTTTTAGAATTTCGGTGAGATTAATTTAATCAATTCTTTAGTGCCAAACTCATGAAATTGCATTTCTTATGGTAATGAAAGGTCTCAATTTCATGAACCTTCTTGATTGGCAAGAAAGTTATGTCAAGCTAGTGATGTTAAACAAGCACTCCTTGGAAGGCATCCCAAGATTTTCCTTTCTTTGTTTAGTTTCTCTTTGTATGTTCTTTTTGGTTTGGTTTCTGTTTTAATAAGTTCAAAAAGGTTGTTTCTCTTGCTTCTTTCGTAGGATTTTATCAATTCCTTGGCCCTCTTTGTTGGAAAAGCTTTGTTCTACTTGTTGAGTTGTAAAAACTGAGGAAACAAAGTTCTGGAGTGTTTCCGGGCTAAGCATGTGTAAAGCATTCTCGTGTTTATGCCGTGTATTTACCTGATTTTACAACTTTTGAAGCATTCTAGGAAGCACGAAATTGAGCACGCCTGTGCTTCCCAAAGAGCACAGTTTGAGTATTTTTTTCACCGGCATGTTCTTTGATTTCTACATTACTCTTAAAAACCAGTGAGAAGCATGGTTTGAGTGCATGGATACAACATGACCATTCTCTATTTTTCTGGATTTTCCTTGAGGACCAGCGATGAGCATGGTTTGAAAGCATTGTCAAAGCTTGAACGTGTTTCCTCCTTCATTAAATCTTAGGAAGGAGCATTTCAGAAGCACGCTGATGCTCTAGGCGTGCTTTTAGGGGGAGGGGGCTACCGTTCATCTCCCAGTGTTTTCTTTTTAAGCTGGATAACCCATCATTTTCCCTTTCACTTTCTTGGGTAATCTAGGCAATGTTCACTGGATTTTTCCTTGCCAATCTATTGCCTTTTGTCTCCACTTTGTTTCCTTCCTTTTTTCCCTCTAGGCATGCGGTATTCTTCGAACCTTCCACTCTTATTCAAGAAATTTTGGGTTTTTCTTGTTTTGAAAATTGTGATCTGTTTTTGAATATGTTTATTCTTCATTTCTTACTTTTAAGCATGAGCTATATTGTTCAAATTCTTGAATTCCTCTTGTGGGCAATCGGGGATGATGATTCTTCCTCAAGCAGGGGCTTGTTTCTGCAGGAGCATGACTGTGCTTCACATTTTCATTAGAGCGTGCTTCTGTCTAAAGTACACCGATGCTCTCATTGTTTATGTTAGAATCCCATTTTAACTTGAGCTATTTCATTTACATACTACGCTGAGGATGATGGGGATAGATGGGGAGGTTTTGCCGGAGGTGAGCCTAGAAGAAGAGATGCATCACCTTTTGGGAAATTGAGCTTGGAGCCAATTTTTTTAGATCACCGTCATGGATTCCAAGGAGTTAGCCTTAGAAATTTTGGGCACATTTGATCTGCAACATCGAGGAGAATAGATCAAGTTGATTAAGAAGCTCGAAGTTGATTGAGAAGCTCCATACAAGGTGTGATTGAAGTTTCCAAAATTATGTATGGAGTACATGATGGGGCAAAATACAAAGTATTCAAGTTAGACATCATTTCTGACACTGCCATCGAGAATGAACCTTTTTTTGACTTTGTAGCTTTTGTATTTAGTTTTTCATGCTTGTTAGTCTTGTATTTGGTTCAATTAATAAGGAAAGCCCCCTACTAAACTACCATTTTGGTTTGTTTCTTTTCATCCTTTGTTTTTATTCCTTTTTGTTATCTTCTGGGTTGTTCTCTTTTAAGTTGAGCTTCACTTGTGTGTCTTATGTTATATATCAGAGATTGTGTGGATAAATGGAAATTGGAATGTATGTTAAGAGAGACAACATCACTGTCCGTGTTCAGGGAAGCTCAATAAAACTCTTCCACTTTTTATTAATTCCCCAATTTTTTTTATCATGCTTGCTCATGTGTACATTAGGGATATTGAAGTATGGGGGAAGGGTTTTATATTTGCTTATTGTGATGATTGCATGACATAGGATGATCTATGATTGGTTTTGATAGAAATTCCTAAGTCTAGGGGGACATGTGTGCATTAGTGTCTTTATGTTGAACTTAATTTGTAGACTCACTCTTGCATTGAAAACCTAGGTTCATTCAGTTACCCTAATTGTGGAGCCACTTGTGTTTAGGAGCAAAACCTAGTTTGAAGACCCTAGATGTGTGTTCTTATGTTCTTAAAAAAAGACAAGAATAGTCAGATTCCTTTAGGGATGCCCGACCGGTTTTGTGTAAATAGTGCGTAAAAAATGGTAGAAAGAGTTACTACCTTAGACGAGTGAAAAAGGCTCTTGAGTAGTCAAATTTTGGGCATTACAACTGTACATTTGATGACTTAACAAGAGAAATGGCTACCCTCTTGGGTGTATGAAGCTCCTATCCACATAGTTTAGTTAGAATAAGGTCTCGTTGGACTAGGTTGGTCCAAAAAGCACATGGGCCCACACAACTTCGGGTTTTAACACACACACACACACAAGGATTTTGAAGTAAGAGTGAAGTCTTTATTTGGTCATTTTTTATTTCTTCACTAACCTCCAATAATCCCTCTACACTTTTGAATTTTCTATTCTTATAAGATCAGAGGTCATGCACTCATCTTCTTTTTGTGTGAGCCGAGACAGATTGCTTGAGGACAAGCAATGATTCAAGTGTAGGGCGTATTTGATGAGTGCATTTCATATCATTATATTATTCACCTACGAGTTATATTTTGATTATCTTTTAGCATTCTTTATATATATTTGATGTTATTCTTGGTATTATATGTTTATTTTGTAGAATATTAGGGTTCGGGATAATGGAAGTGAATTTAGAAGAAAAATCAGCAAAAGAACATCATTTGCTAAGTGTTCAAGCTAAGCATGGTCTAAGAATGGTCATGCTTCTTCACCGTGCTTATTACTAGTTTCAAGAGGACTGAGCAACAATACAAACACTAGTGTGTTTTAGGGCAAGCATGGGTGAAAAGCACAAGCATTCTCTCTTTCCATGCATTCCTCTACTTGCACACTTAGCCAAAGTGTTCTGAATTCCCGAGAAAAACATGGCCTAAGCATGAAGGTGCATAGGCCGTGCTCATCCCGAAAAATGCCTTTTTATGCCCAGATCTAGTGGTTTTCAAGGGGAGTTCTTGGCCAGAGTCTTCTCTATCACCTCCAGAGATTCAAATGAGACTTTAGGCATTCTTTACCATAATTTCTAATGAGATAAAAGGAGAGTTGAAGGCACATTGAGGAGTGATGTTCAACCCACCAAGGAAGTTCAAAGAGGTTATATAAGAAGATTTTTCTTGGAAGAGGGAGTCATGCATTTGCATTGCTTTGTATATCTTCCTCCTTCTCATTTGTATCAACTCATGAGAGGCTAACCATTTCATGGTGCCCCAAGCTTATGAACCATGATTCTTTAGTGTATTTTGACTTACTTGTTTTCAATAACTATGGAGTTTTATTGTATTCTTATGTTAAATCTTGTATCGTATAACTTGATGTGCTTGAATTGCATAGTTGTAATTGTAAAACATGTCGTGTTGAATTCCATAGTTGTAATTGCCTTGTGTGATTCCAAAACTTGACACGTATGAGACCTATAGTTACATTTGCAAAACTCCACATATGAGACCTGTAGTTACATTTGCAAAACTCCACGTATTGGAGACCCATAAATATGACATTGCTAGTGAGCACACGTAAGTACCTTAAAATGTACCTGATAGTTATTGGAAGCACATAAGTACACTAGTGCACTTGGGAATTAGTCCGGGGCATTACTTCTTGACAACGCCCCTTGCGTATGTCCTGCATGTGCACTGGTTTGTCAAGTAATAAAATCCTAGGTGAGTGGGTATCATATCCACAGGGAGTAGGGAATAAAAATACTTAAATTATTTCTTAACCAAATGAAAGATGAATAATGATTTTTGTTAACAAGGTGTAATGTAAACAAGAATGAAAGAGACAAGAAAGAGAAGCACAAGTAAAGGGGAGGTAAGGCAATCGATATAAATGGGGTACTCGGATATTGTTCCGCCTAGGACGATCACTTCAAGTGCAGAACCAACTATTATGCTTACTAACTAATACATTAATGAGTCATGGAGATCCTAAGATACATGGTCCGAAAATCTAAGGACAACCATGACTAACTCTACACCAAGTCCCGGTGGAGAAATCGATCAATCTCAATACCTCGCACTGTGTACAGTTGCAAGACGCTCTAGGGATTCCAAGTGATAAACCCTATTCGTATGTGTAGACCTAACCCTTTGGTCCAGGCGGAAGGTCCCTAGTCACAATTAAGCCCTAGGTGCTAAAATCATATCAACGCTTCACTCCATTGCCTTTGCAACTAAGCCCCAGTGGAAGATCATGCCTTAGCCCGTTCACTCTACTATGACAGCAAAGAACTCTTTGAATGCAGAGGTAGAGTAAATCAAATCGAAGGGGAAAGGGGACGGTCCGCTATCTTTCGACTCACCTTCTCAACCATCTCCAATCTAGCTTTGTCTAACCCTCATGGCGTATCACACATCCACAAAGGTTACCAATATGAACTCTCAACCTTAGTGTCACTCTAAGGGAGGATTCAATCAATCAAGCATTCAAGATTGGAACTAAATTAAAGCATCAATTAATGAAAGCATAATAAAAGGTTTAATGAAACAAATATATCCTAGGTTTCATAAATCCAAGTACCAACTAGCGGGTTTAGCTCTCCATGGAGCTAGTTACAATAAACAATGAAATCGAATGTAAAAGCAAGTAATCCATGGAAAACCCCCTCGATAGTCGTGACGATGGTCTTGTGGAGAAGCCTCGACTCTTCCAAAGGTTCCTTTGTCCGGCCTAGGATACACCTCGCCGGATCGGTGCCAACGAAAGCTCTCCCACTAACCTTCTTCCAAATGGAGCACGATGTCGAAGCCGTAGAACCTTTCCAAATCCCTTCCCAATACCTCTCAAAACCCTAGCCGCAACCCTCTCTCAAGTTGGGGAAAAGATGGAGAAAAGAATGCTGAAATCTGCTTTAAATAGTGCTGGAATCGGGCATCCATATGCCCTTGTGGATTCTCCACACGGGCTTGTGGAAATTCCGCATGGGCATGAATAATTTCCACATGCCCGTGTGGATTCTCTTAACTTCACTTTTTGGCCGGCTGTGAACAGTACCTACTACAGTGACTTGCTGCATTGCTTTGCTACAATAATCTGCTACGGTACCGGCCCGAAACACTCCCAAATCCATGCTTTCATCGAGGTAACGTAAAAGGGCACACATTTACATCGTAGATCGCTATCAATGCACAAGCTGGGATATTCAAATGTGATTGCACCTGTGCCCCTCCAAACCATCGTGCTAACTTAAATACGAGGAGGTTGCCACACATTCTTGCATCTTAAACCCGACTTATGTCTTCGCGTTTGAACATTCTCAAGATTCTTTCCAAATAGTGCGTTCACGATCTACATCGGCTTCTTTCTTTACCATTCGACTTCACAACCCTATATGCATGAAAGTAACATAAATGCACACATATTAGTGCTAAAACCCAATAAAAGTAATGCTCATCATAAGGAAAGAACACTTCACATTTCTTATCACACAAGCACTTATCACTTCTCATTGATTGCAACAACTCCATCCTTATCTTTATGTTCTTTCCATCCTTCTCCTTTAGTTTACTTTAGTTAAATCTTTTTCCAACCCTATTGTTAACCGGCTTGAGATTAGATGAGTAATTAGTACTAGAAGTCCCAGTCCCTGTGGTTCGACAACCCTACCTCTCAAGGGGTACCACTTTATTACTAGTTACGATCTGTGCACTTGCAGAGAATACATCATATATTCTTTTGGAGTATATATTTCCTGTTGTCCTATTACAACACCAAGAAACGCAATTTTATCTACTTCCTATTTTGATCTTCTTTTCTGAAAATACTAAGCTAGTCTCATATCATTTTTTGAAAAATATTTAATCATATGTTGGACATGCTCCTTCATAGATATCCTAAAGACTAAAATATCATCTATATAGGTTATAATAAAACCTAAATATTTTCTAAATATATCATCCATTTTTCTTTGGAATACTTGTGGAGAATTTTTTAAACCAAAAGGCATAATTGTAAATTCATAATGTCCATTATGTATAATAAATGCGGTCCAAGGCCTGGTTCTTTTGCTAAAGGGACTTGCTAGAATCTAGATTTGAGGTCAAATGTGCTATATATAAAAGTATTTTTCATTTTATTAATTAAATATTCTTTATTACGAAGTGGATACTTGTCATCTTTAGTATTATCATTTAATCTCTTATAGTTAAATTCCCTTCCACTTTTTTCCTCTAGTAAACTCATTATGTTTATTTACTATAAAGGCTCTAGTTCCATGTGGACTTTGAGTTTAAGTAATTAATCTTAGTTCTTCTAACTCTTTTATATGTTTTTGAAATTCTTCTTGCTCATAAGGGGTTACTTTTATTGCATGGCATATTTTGTCTTAAATCAAGATTTATGATTTATGATTTATAATTAATATGTACTCTATTTATATTTTTGACAGGGCTTTTCCTATTGTTCCATCCTTTTATTAGTTTTTTTATTGAGGGTTCTATTTTTTGTTTTGATATATCATTTTATATTTCTAGATTAATCTCTTGATAGATTTCAACTTCTTTTGGAATTATTTCTTCAATAAGATATTCTTCATTACTAATTCTAGGTGATGTAAGAATACTATCCATATGTTTATATCTACACTTAAGTTTTTGCTTGTCCTCAAGAAAAAAATACAAAAAATAGAAAAGAGATGAGTGCATGATCTCTTATCTCAAAATACATGCTAGTTCATGATGCACTAGAGGGTCTAGGTATGTGTCTTCAAGAAGAAAATATGAAAAATATAAGTTCCACTTGATACTTGTACTCCCCCAACCCCAGTAAGTGTCTGCCAACCCTAACTATGTACCCCATGAATATCCCGGAATCAACTAAAATCCATGACCTTATTCTCCTAAAACTATCTCATATAACTTATTGAATTGGTTGTAGCTTTTATACACTCTTGATGTAGTGGTTTCTCTCGATAGGTCATCAAATGTGCATGTGTAATACAAAAAATCCAACCACCCCGAGGGTGGTTTTCACTCTTCAAAAGTGATATAGCTCTTTCTACCATCTTTTCCACTATTTTTCTAGTAGGGCATTTACTAACAAATCTAACTTTCTCGTTTTATTTTTTGGCTATTTGCAAACATTTTTTCACAAGAATAAGATCAAAGTGATTTGTGTCTTTCTTAAGCTATAAGTGGCTCCACAAATTAGGGTTTGATGATTATTAATTTGGTGTTTCCAAGATACTAGGCTGAAACTTTTTGAAGTTTGATGGACACTTATGGGGTGTGTAAATTATGCAAATATATAAACATGCAAGAATGCACATAAACTACAATTGGTCTATAATACCACAAGTGTATGGGTCATCAAGTAATACATCATGGATGAGCATGAGGGATCGTATTTCCTCAGGAATGGCAAGAATCTTCTATTACTTCTTTTTTAACTTAATCAATAGCCTAATCGTTTACGCTCTTTCTTTAGTTTACTTGTACAACACTATTGAAACAATACAATTGGAGACATTGTTAAGAACAATTGGAAGGAGTTGGGGGTATGTACCATAGTTATTTTGATTATGAGTTATGATAGACGTTAAGTGTCAATCGTGTTCTAGGATCAAACCCGGGGAATTCAAAGACCTACTAGCCCCAAATCCCTTGGTGACTAGGTCTAAATCACTAGGAACGAAAAGATGGAATCTCTTCCACCCCAGTCTCCTATGTTAACCTTAAGTGAGGGAATCCCACAAGAAGAGACCAATCAAACCCTAAGCCTAAGGAACAATCAATCCCTAATCCAGAAACCGAGCTATGCCTAACCTCTTAAAACAAATATAGATCTATCATGGTATGGGCATTGACACAAATCTAAATTACGTGTGTGTACCGCAAGTGCACGGGTGTCGAAGCAATAAAATACCCGGTGTGTGTAGCCCTTTCCAAAGATGCCTTCCGAGTGGCTTTCACACTTTCGAGGTGGTAGCTCTTTCTAAAAAGGGTGGCAGCTTTCACACATCCCATGAGATAGCTCTTTCTCTCATTAGGGCATAACGAGTATCGAGCTTATAAGAGTAGCTACATACATCATGGGTGGTAGCTCTTTCCACCACGTATGTACAAATAACAACAATCACCAAAAATCTTTTTTTTTCAATTTTTTTGATTTTTTTGAAATTTTTTTCAGAATAAAACTATCACACTAAAGTCCTAAAAATAATGAACTCGAGTCTTCATAGGTCTAATGAGTGAGAAAAGTGCATAAAGAGCAATCGGGCAAAAATATTCAAAGAAATTGGATGGGAACTAGAACATGATAAAATCTAATGTTTATAACCTCCAAAAACTAAGAATTAAACTCTTAACCCTAAGATGAACCTTCATTGCCAACAAGAGCATGCTCATGAAAAAACACAAGTAAAAGTCATGTATAAGGTGAACCTCCCTCCCCAACTCTTGAGATGTACATTGCCCTTAATGTACGCATGTAAGAACAATAAAAAAAAAGCATCAATGGAAGCATAATGTGTGTGGAAATGCAATTAAAACAATACTCCCCTGAACTCCTCATTCATCGTTTGGTGAAGTCTAACTCATGGGTGTGTTGTGTTCATCGGGTTGTGAAGCTCACACGATCATGATCATGACAAAAACATCATCAACATCACTCTCAAGGCCATCTACACGAATACAAGGGGTTTAGTGAAGCTAAAAAAATAGAAAAGATGTACGAGTTCTTATAAGTAAAACAAATGAAGCACATACTCGCACAAACAAAACAAAGCACAAAGATAAATAAAGTCTAAAAGATAAAATAAAGAAACCCAAGAATGAAAACAAAAGTACAGAAAACTAAAGAATCATGAGTGGGATACCTCAAACATTGGCGTCATGTGCTAGTGCTGCCGGTGTGCCATTTGGTGGTAGGGATGGTTCCCGAAACCTGGCGTGAACAATTCTAGGCAAGTTTCTTGGTCCTTAGTGCTAAACCTGCATGATGAGCATCAAAAGGAATCAATTTGGCATGCATTTAGTGAGTACAAGGCACCACGCTGGCACGGAAGTGAGACACGCTCCTGCTTGAGCTACATTCTGCCAAGCCACGGGCCCATGTGGGTGCATGGCTGGGCAGCCAACCAGGCCACGCGGTTACTTGGCCTGGTTCAATCGCACGGCCTCGGGCAAAACAGCCCATGCGGTCGAGTGGGCTGCGTGGCTAGTCAACCTTGGCCAAAAAGACAAGGTCGGGACCCCCAACAAGCCTCTAAACAAGTTTACATGCAATCCCAAGTGTTTCTACAAGATTTTCCATGAAAAACAACACTTATAAACCAAAGAAAACTCCATGGATTGGCAAAATAAGGGCATGGAGAAGATGGGAGAAGATGAAGCTTACCAGAGCAAATTGGTGAAAAACCTTAATACAAATGCCGGCAAAACACTTCTAAATCTCCAAAGTTAGTTTTTGAAGATGGAGAGATGGGAGATGAAGGGGTTTTTATGCATGAACATAATGAATAGTGCCCTTCATGTTCTTATAAGCCACATGAGGGTGTGGAAATTCCACACCCCCACATAGGTACTATATACTGCCGTGTGGAAATTCCATGCGACCGCATGAACTAGAAAATTGTTGCAGACAGTCCACGCTAGACTCCAAACTTCAAATTAATACTAATTCTTCAACTGTAAACATGAATTACACCCTAAACGATGCCACATACATGAAAATCAATTTAAATCACCAAAAATTTTCCATGAAAATTCCAACACCAACAAAAATCATCAAAGCACGCACTCATGATTTTATTACTGTAGAAATAAAAGTCTAAACTAGAAAACAATTAAAAATTTAGGTTGCCTCCCAAGAAGCGCTTGTTTTACGTCACTAAGCTTGGCGTACCTCTTTCCTTACCTTATGGAGGCTTGACAAGAGTGTGTTCCTCCCCAACTAGACATTTCATAGCTACTTCCTTTAAACCAAAATTCTAGTTGCTGAAGTGGAGTGTTTGTTAGAGAGTCCAACCATCTTACCTTTGGCCTCCAAGGATACAATTTGGGTTGGGAATTGACCAACCATTGCATAGGTGGGTCATTGGATGGTTTAGGACTCCTACCCACATATTCTTCCAAACCCAAAATCTCTTCTTGCAATTTATGTGTTGATCAATCCTAAAGAGATATGCTTGTTCCATTACCTTAATTTTTGTTTCTTCTTGTGTATTTTCTGCTTGAAAGGAACATGATATTAGCATACCCCCTTGAAAATTTCCTTTGCTCACAAGCACAAATCTCTACTTAAGCAATCCAAATTCACAAAATGGTGTTCATCATCTTTCTTTTCATTTTCTATGACAGTGTACTCAATTCGCCCCCCTTCATCAATGTCATTCTCATCTCTCCTTGCTTACTCAAATTCCTCTTTTTCCTTAGAAAGTGTGTCCAAAATCTCTCCAAATTGATGCTCAAGGTTTTTGATGGAGATTTCATGACATCTTAATGTGGCCTCAATATTTTGGAAATAGGCATCGGTTACTTCAATGAATCTAGATAACACTCTTTCCAACCGAAGTACATCCTCTTCAAGCTTCTCATCCATATGAAATTCTTCTTGAGGTGCTTCCCATTGTTGTCTATCAATATCCCATAAGAGGTTGTGGTAGCTCCTTTAATTAGGATGATATGTGCTACGATATCGATTGCATTGTTGATGAACAGTAACAAATCGATCAATTTATTTAGTAAGAGCATCAACCTGAAACCATAAATCTATAAGTGGATCAATCATCATTCAAGTTCCATTCAATAAAAATTAACACAAAACAAAAAAAAACAAAAGAGAATGGTGGAAGAAGAAAGAGTGAAATAGATAAAAAGAAAATAAAAACCGATGAGAATGATGGACGAAAAAGAAAGTGTGGAATAGACAAAAAAAATGAAAAAGATAGATGGCTAGAGCAACAAGGTCCTAGCATTCCTAGTATCTTGATCCCGGCAATGACACCAAAAACTTGACACGTATCCAAATTGCGTGTGCGTACCGCAAGTGCACGGGTGTCGAAGTAATAAAATACCCAGTGAGTTGGGTAGTGGAATCCACAGAGGAATAGGGCTACTAGTACTGACATGTTTCTATGCTATCTAGCCTAATGATAAATGGGATAGTGTGATGATCTAATGTGCGTAGACATGAATACTGGAGATGAATATGTAAGGGTAAAGTGGAGGGAGATCTCAATCAATAAAGATGAAGTACCCGGGAAATGCTCCCCCTAGTATCTAACATGAAGTTCAAGACTTACTAAATGCTTCTAAACCGAGTCTAATGAGTCAAGGTAATCCAAGAACAACAAGTCCTTGTCTCCAAGCAATCGACACTAGTCCCGTACAAGGTCCCGGTGGAGAAATGCTCAATTTCAACATCTCACACCCCATATGACCGTAATAAGCTCTACGAATACCTAAAAGTGAAACCGATTCCTAAAGATAGATCCAACCCTATTTTTAGGTGAAGGATCCCTAACCCCCTACAATGTCTCGGTGGAGAAATCTCTCAATCTCACACCTCACACCAAATATGGTTGCATAGAGTCTAGGCAATATGGAGATAGAAAACACTAATCAGAGAGGAAAGGGGACACTCCACTATCTCATGACTGACCCTCTCAATCCTCTTTAACCTTGAAGTTCTAACTCTAATGGAGACCTCTCTCATTAAAGTAACAAATTATGCATAGAGAACATGCCACAAGGATCAATAGAACATGGAAGAAATGAGAACACAAGATTAAAGCTCAAATCAACTCGGATTTAATAAAAAAACATTAAAGCAAATCAATATAAAGGACAAGATCCTAGGATTCACATGCCCAAATACCTACTAGGGTTAGCCCTCCATTGAGCAAGTTACAAAACAAAGATAAATACAATAAATAGCAATGTAAACCATAGAGAAAAACCCCCTTGAATTCGTGATGATTGGCCTTGATGGGAAGTTTAACGTCTTGAAAGATTTCACTCTAAAGCAAGGTCGTTGGTGGCTTCCTAAGTGCTATGATGGTGAAGGAATTTATCAAAGTTGGTGAAGAACACCCTCCAAACTTACAATGACCTCCTCTCCAAAACCTAGCTGTCTTAACCCTCAAGAGCCGCACAAAAGATGTCAAAGAATAGGGGAAGAGGGCTATTTGTAAGGACAAACCATGTCTGTCACGTGCCTTTATGCACCCTTGTGGATTTTCCGACGTGCCCGTGGGGCTGCAGGAATTTCCACGCGCCCGTATGAACAGTAATTCTATTATAGTATTGCTATAGTAAAATGCTTCACTGTTTTGCTATAGTACATAGCTATAGTCTTTTCACAAACACGGTCCAAACACTCTTCTCTTGAGGCCCACATGGCTGGGCACACATCCATATGGTATGCTATAAGACTTATCTTCATCAACTCATCCCTGAAAGGTCTTGCATTTTTCACAAAGAGGAGTATGAAGATGTGACTGTCTTTGTGCCCTTCCAACTAGCAAATTGGCTTAAATCTCCTGGGAAGTTGGCACACATCTCCACATTCATGAACTCTTCTCGTGTCTTGGTCTTTGAATTGAACAAGAACTCCCAACATTTCTTTATAGCCTATCTTTGCTTCTTTTTAACTCTTCAAGGCATTCACAACCTAATTGCACAAAAGAACACGAAATACACAATATGAGCCATAAAACATGGTAAAAATGATGCTCAATGTTTGTAAAATATATAGAAAAAATATATCTATTCAAGCACTTATCAGGCATCAAGAAACATGGGGGCATAACCTCCTCATCCACATCAATAGTAATAATCAATTAAGAACATGCAATGATTACAAAAATTAGAACAATATATATTAATCAATCAAGATTCATATATAATACCCAAGGGACCTAGACATAATTTCCCCTTGAATTATGTTCTTATGGATCATAAAAAGCAAAGCATCAAAGCACAAGAGAGTCACAAGACCAAATTAAGAATAAATAAGCGTTCAATATATTTCTAGACTAACTCCACCCAATAGTTCTCTGAAGGTTGTGTATTAGAGGATCCCAAGATTGTCCAGATGACATGTGTCACTCGTGCCCCTATGATGTTGATCCTTGAAGATGCCTGTCACGTGCAATCTTCTCCAATAATGCTCGTTGACATACTCTTGAGAAATCCACCGGGATTTCGCTGGAATATGGAAGAAACCCCATCTTCCATAACTCTAATCTCTAGAATTCTAGCTGCCCTACCTTATTTGGCAAAAGAGTCTCCCTTATTTCTGAAAAACCTAGGGTTTTTATAGAGTCTGGTTCTGCCATGTGACTCACCAATGGCGTTGTGATACTTGTGGCAAGTAAGTTGTTGCTTGGGCTCCAAGTTGTATTATGGCAGGGTCCTCTAGGTGTTATGTATCTTGATAATAACCATGATAGTATTCACAATGGTCATTGTGGCTTTTGTGTTGTTATCAGTGGGCTCATGTTGCTACGGCTTGATCACGATAGTGGTAAGTATAGACAATGGGCATGGTAAAGCCTTGATTCAATAACTTCACTTTATTTTTTCTTCAAAACGCCCCTGATTTTGCTTCTTTATCCCAGAAACAAAATAAAGAGAGTAGTGAAACAAAAGAATAAAATTTCATTTTATTTTGGTGCTAAACATATAAAACTCCATGCTAAATGTAGTGTAACTAATATAGAAAATATGATTAGTTAAGCACTTATCAAATATCCCCACACTTAAATGTTTGCTTGTCCTCAAGCAAATAAAATAGATAAAAATAGAATACATGATAAGTGCTTGATCTCAAGCAACTAAGTATGGAGATTCAGTAGTACAGGGGAACAATCAAAAGACCGGTAGCATGGTTATTCCTCTACAAAGAGTAGTCTACTCTATGATGAAAAGTACTTTCCCAAGTGTTTGCTTGTCCTCTTGTTTCTAGTTCATTTAAAGAAAGTTTTTTGGGTTTTATTGAGCCTCACTCTCACAATTTTTGTAATTTTTATGCTTGATTACCCTTTTTTTTTCTTTTCTCTTCTTTATTTTTCTTTCTTTTTTTTTCTCACAATCAATTGCTTTCACACTTCCCAAGAGACATCCCTCTCTCCTGCTAGGCATACACTTTGTATCCGACTTATTGGAGGATTCACAAAGCAATCAAACTCTCATGAGGGAATAAAATGAATTGCTAGTCTACGTATCATGTCCCTAGACCAAAGAAACCCACAACAAGCAATTGCAATGCCTTCAAAGATCAACACTAGCATGTGTATAAGGTACAAGCACCCCAAAAATAAAAATTCACAAGATATTATAATATAGTGTAGTATAGTATAGTATAAAATTCTCAATATAGTACAAAGAAAAGCATACATACAGTCCCTCTCCACGTTAAAGATGTACATTTTCCCCAATGTATACATACATGCACAAGTATAGTAATATATAATAGGAAAAGAAAATAAAAGACTGTATGGTCACTAGTATTGCCCTAATTTCTTAGTTTGGCAGATAAGGGCAATGAAGTTACCATTGTCCAAACAATGAATTGTGTTGGTTGAAACAACACCCAATCACCTCAAACACTGGTAACACCCAAATAAATATATTGATAACAAATCAAATAAAACTATATAAACTGCTATAAAATAAAATCCACTAGGATCAAGAAGTACAGAAGCAACAAGGCAAGCATCCCTTGCTGCAATAAAATGTAAAGTATACTGAAATATAAAACCATAAAAGTGGTATATGAAAAAGAAAATCAAAAGGTGGAAATTGGTAGGGGAAGTCTGGCTGTGTATATGATCAATGAAGTACTTACTGGTAGTATCAGTGAAGTGGGAGGAGACTCTTGCTCCACTGGAGCTGTAATAGTGGATGAAGTAGGCGCCGAAGTAGTCAAGGTGTCCTAATGCTTCAGATACGCCAGGATCTATCAGAGTAGACCCTCGATCCTTACTTGATCCTCCTTGAGACAGGCTAGGCACTCCTCAAGAGCTAATAGAACTGATGGAGCCAGTGCAGCAATCGGAGAAGGAGGAGGAGCAGCAACAGCAACAGGGAGAGCTGTAGCTGGGATTAGGGGAATGCGGTGGTAGTGGTCTCTTGGAGAGACTCCTCATCATCCAAAGACTCAAAGTAAGACCCATGGAACACCCGATATTGCAGCTCGTGAGGTGTATCCCGTCGCTCAATCTTGCGCACAGCCTGGAGCATAGTGATCCCAAACAACTGCATAACCACTATATGGTGCATGCCAGCATATCGATCCATCAGTCCATGCCCCCGTGCAAGCCTGGTAATGTAAGGACCAAGAAATATGGTCACCAGGTGAGGGTCCTAAGACTAATGTCTTAACTAGCAGGCTAGCGCGTGACCGATGTTCATCGGCTTCCTAACTACCATACTCTGTAGAAAGTAAAGATCTCAGAGGTTCACTATCTCCGTGTTTTCTCCTTAGCCAGTCAGTGTCCGTCATAGTATGGCATCATAGTAGCGGCATGCTGGGCATCCTAGGGCAGACATCTTTGAGGTCCCGCATACGTAGGTCTCACAGCTCGAAGTATTTGGGTTAATACCTGATCTAGGCTTAGGTGGACTGGTAGGTCGACATGGAGCTTTGAGTATCATGATGTGCAAGTGTACTCCACGTACACCAACCCCATCCGTATAGAAAAATCTTTGTAGGACATCCTATACTCCTCATCGAACATCTAGAAAATGATAGTCTCTCGATACCCAAGGTTGATGATGGTGAAGTTGAGCTCAAAAGAGCTTATGACCTTCGACGTGAGCTCCCAGTAAGTCAGCTCATCGATGCCAAAGAACTGATTCTAACCTTGAATGAAGATAAGATCCTGAATCTCATAGGCGAGACCTATGCATTCGAGCGTCAGCCAGTCCATCCGACGCCCTTCAACGAACATCTAATATACGAGCCTCTTATAACAGGATCTGTACTTGTGAACCCTGAGCTACTGTACTACTGTCCAAGAAGACTCTTCGGTCATTTTCTTTTTCTCAGCCTCTACCTGTGAACCACCAGCAATTCTCTTTTGATATATATCCTATAATTCATAAAGAATATGAAAAATCAATCAATAGAATACATAAAATGTAATGGTGGGATGGACAATGGGTACACAAAGGTTACATCACGACTGTTATATCACAACGGTCTCTCAATAACCATTACCAAAGCCATGATAACTCTCTGGATGATTACAATGGGTATAAAATGGCCCGTTGTAGGATTCAACAGCTTTGTTGTGCACTGTACTAGGGGTACCACATCGCACAATGCCTGTGTCATGTCCGTTGTGTCTTAGAATTAGGCAACAGGGCAGCTAACAATAGACTACCCCATTGCCAGGTGTTGGTAGGCTGAGATGAGCGGAAAAAATCTCATAATCGCCCTTATAACGGACGAGCAATGGCCGTTGTGGCTCACCCCCCTTGGATTAGTATTTGAACACAACAGTCATCACAATGGTCATTGTTTATTGAGGAATAGCTGTTGTGATGCCCGAGGATGGTAAAATGTTTTTTACAATGGCTTATGTTGATTAAAATTTACTTAAGAACATTCACCAAGCATCATTAAACTATTTCATGCCATTTAAACATCATAAAATCATGACATAAAAGGTATGGAAAGGGTTCTTACAATATCGGCCAAAATGAGAAGGTCATTCCGAGGTGAAAATCAAGTAGATGTGGTGCTAAATCAAGTTAAAACAAGGCCAAAGCTATTGGAATCACTAAACGAATGTATAGGAAAGGTTCTTTGGTGAAGTGGCATAGAGGAAATAAGGTTTTGTGTTAGAAAAGCCAAGAGTCGGCTATCGCCAACCCTATATTACCTCATAATGGGGTTAACAATAGCCAAGCAATAGCCGTTGTTCATCGGTTCAGTCTCTTTGAGGCACCATGGTCATGACAAGACTGTTATGGGGCCATTGTTAATGAAGTTAGGGTTCAAAAGTTTCCATTTTTTGGTAACTAACACACCCCTTGCGTGTGTGTACCGCAAGTGCATGGGTTGTTAAAGTAATAAAGTACCATGGTAATTGGGTAGTTGTATCCGCATGGAATAGTGCTCGAAAAACACAAATATTGCTATTTAACTATAGTGAAGATGATTCAAGAGTTGTGTGAACAATATCAGTGCAAATGAAAATACAGAAAAGAAGAAAGAGATGCAATAGAAGTAAGGAGAGGCATTCGATAGAAAATGGGGCACCTGGACATTACTTACCCTAGGACTATTATTTTAAGTGCAAGACTCCTCATTATGCCTCCTAACCAATATCTAATGAGTTGTGCAAATCCTAAGACACACGGTCCCAAACCTAAGGTCAACCGTGACTAAACCTGATACTATGCCCCGACGGAAAGGGATACTCTCGATGCCTCACACTGTATGGGGTTGCAAGAAGCTCTAGGGACTCTAAGTGATAAACCCTATTTCCTGTATAGATCTAGACCCTTTGGTAAAGGCGAAAGACCCCTAGTCACAATTAAGCCCCAGCACTAAAGATTACTTCAACACTTCACTCTGTTTCTTGCACAACTAAGCCCCAACGGAGTTTGTCTCTTAACACTTCACTCTATCATGACCGCAAAGAAATCTTGGAATGTGGAGGTAGGATAAATTACATTGAAAGGGAAAGGAGACATTACACTACCTCTTGACTCATCCTCCCGACCCTCTTAAACCATGTTTTGCCTAACCCTCATGGTGTGTTACTCATCCACAAGGATTACCAAAATAGATTCTCAACCCTAGTGTCACTCTATGGGAAAATCAATGCAATAGACATTCAAGGATGAAACTCAATTAAAACATCAATTAAAGAAGCATAATAAAGATCAAAGAAACAATATCATCCTAGGGTTTACAACTCTAAGCACCCACTAGGGGTTTAGCTCTCAATGGAGCAAGATACAATCAATAATGAAATAGAGTGTAAAAGCATGCAATCCATAAGAAAAACTCCATTGTAGTCTGCATCGATGGTTTTGTGGATTCACCTCGTCTTTTGCAAAGGTTCCCTCATCAAGCCTAGGGCACAACTCACCGAATCGATGCTAATGAAAGCTTTCCAAATAACAATCTTCTGAAGGAAAGCTGTGTCGAAGGCCATAGAACCACTCTGAAGACCTAGCCAAAGCCTCTCCAAGCCCTATCCATGAGCGCCTCCAAAGATGGGGAAAAGTTGAGAAATAGATAGGAAAATGATTCCTCAAAACGTCTGAAATTTTGGCTTTTATAAGGGCTGGAATCTGGCATCTACACCGGCGTGTGGAATTTTTGACACTCCCATGTCAATTTCCAAATGTTGATTTCCTGTGAGCTATGAACAATAACTGTTACAGTGATTTTGCTTTAGTGATTTGCTATAGTACTTCACTAAAATATTCCCAAATCCACACTTTCCATCAAGGCCACATGAATGGGCACATATCCATGCGGTAGATCGCGTTGTGTCTTCAACTAAAGCCACATTGACGAATGATCTTGCTAGCATTGCAAAGTTAGAACACATGAATGTGACCGCCTTTGTGCCCCTCCAAATTACATAATCTCTTGAGCACAATGGAAGTTGGTACACACCCTCATGTTTTTGAGCACAAGTGTTGAAAGTAGCTTCATACTTCATAGGTGGTAGCTCTTTCCATCCCCAATGCACAAAAAAAATAAACATACTATTTTTTTAGAGAAATTAATAGAAGAAACAAACTAAAACAGTCCCTTCAATGTTAAACTTGAGTTTCCACTGAGGTTTAATGAGTAAATAGAGCAACAAGTGTCAATCGGGCAAAAATTCCTAAAAATTCAAGTAAAAACTAGAGCATGAGAACATTCAATGTTAAGAATTCCCCTAAACTTAAGAATACAACTATTGCAACTAAGGTGAACCGGCATTGGCTACATGAGCATGCACAATGAAAGCATAAGTATAGAACATATGTAATGTGAACTCACCCCCTCCCACACTTAAGATATACATTGCCCTCAATGTACGCATGCAAGCACAATAAAATATATAACAATCAAAACATGTGTAGAGATGGATAATTGAAACAATACTCTCTAAACTCCTAATCATATGTTTGACGGAGATAATTTCATTGAGAGTTGAGTTCCAATGGGTTGTGGAGCACAGACGGTCATGTGAATGTCACATTGACTGTACCAATGACTATTCCTCAAATTCCATACTCACAAAGACCATCTGGACGTATACATAATGGGGTTTAGTGAAGCTCAACAAAAATAAAATAAACTCGAGTCTATAAAGATATGAAGTTGAAATACAACTCGAAGCAACTGAAAATAGAAGATAAACTTAGAAGGAAGATCCTTTCTGAGTAGTACAAGTCCAAAATAAGATGTAGAAATAAAATACGAAAAACATAAAAGCAAAGAAAGGTAAAAGATGCCTCAAGCATTGGTATCCTGTTATGCTATCTTTGCCACTACTGATGATGATGAAGGTACTACTGGTGGTGGTAATGGAGATGCTGTAAAGGCCTAGGAGTGCGGGGTCTCATCACGAATAGTGATGTAACATCTCGCACTAAGATCTGCTTTAGGATATGAAGACGTGCCATCACCTTAGTGTGATTTGCGGCCTGTGTAGCACGAAACTCAGCCAACTCTGTCTGTAGCACCCCAATAGCACTTTCGAGCATCTCAACACGATCATAGGCTTGAGATGGAGAAAGCATATGTACTAGAGGTGGCTCTTGTGCTGTCGGTGGTGCCTCGGTCTCCATCTGCTCGGGTTGTGGCTCAGGAGCAGGCTGTGAATCCTCTGTTGCCTCATCCTCGGCTGTCTCTAACAGGGGCATGATCATCACATATACGCCAGGCCTATATCTCCTCACCATGCCCATCAAATGCATGGTCTCTATACCTAGGAGAGATGGTATACTCATCTTCTCAACCCCTCGAAATTGTGTCCAGAAGACCCATCCCAATGATGAGTCTAGTAATGTAGGGGCCTGAGAAGAGAACGTCGACTCTCACATACTGCTCTTGGTGGTGCAAATACTCAGCCATGATATGCCCCGGATGGATCGGCTCACTCTACACCATGGAATATAAGTATAGCACCTCCTGCCGGCTCAAGACTATGCTACTGTCACCATGACCGTTTCACAAATCAGCTTAGAACGGCAGCGGATATATCTGTACGATGGTCGGGAGAGGCATATAACCATAGAAACACCTAGATCGTACTGTCCCTGGCCACACAACATATGGTAGGCACGCTGCGGAGTCAAACTGCAGGATAATCGGTCGGGACCTACTCATACTCCTCTGTGTCCGTGAATACCTCATCGTATAAACCCAGTTAGATGGAGAACTATATCACACATGCTACAACACTGTCCGAACGCTCAGAACTATATAGTGTCGATGATCGAGAAACTACTGTATGAGCAATCGAACTCGAAATAAGTCAAACACCTCTAAAGTGAGCATATGAATAACTAGTTGACACACCCCTTGTGTGTGACTCGCAGGTGCACGGGTTTATCAAAGTAATAATACCCCGGTGAGTGGGTAGTCGAATCCATAAGGAATAGTGATTAGAAACACAAAGATTGCTACTTAACCAAAGTGAAGATGAATCGATAGTAGTGTGAACAAAATCAATATGCAAAGAAATAAAGAAAGCAAGAACGAGAGGCACAATAAATTGATCGGAAAGACAATCGATAGAAAGTGGGGCACCCGGACATTGCTACCCTATGACTATTGCTTCAAGTGCAAGACTAATTGTTAAGCTCTTGACTGATGCTTAATGAGTCATGAAAATCCTAAAATACACGGTCCCAAACCTAAGGTCAACCGTGACTAACTCTACACTATGCCCCGGCATAGAAATCGCCCAATCTCAACACCTCACACTGTATACAATTACAAGAAGCTCTAGGGATTCTAACTGATAAATCCTTATTACCCTAATATAGGTCTAACCCTTTGGTCTAGGCAAAAGACCCCTAGTCATAATTAAGCCCCAACAGTAAGGATTGATTCAATACTTCACTCTATTTCCCACGCAACTAAGAACCAGAGGAGTTCCTCCCTTAGCACTTCACTCTATTGTGACCGCAAAGAACCCTTGGAACATGAAGGTAGGATAAATCACACCGAAGGGGAAAGGGGACGTTCCACTACCTCTCGACTCACCCTCTCGACCCTTTCCAATCTTGCTTTATCTAACCCTCATGGTGTGTCACTCACTCACAAGGAATAACAATGTAGACTCTCTACCCTAGTGTCACTCTAAGAGAGAAATCATTCAACAAGCATTCAAGATTGGAACTCAATTAAAGATATCAATCAAAGAATTATGATAAAAATATCAATGAAACAATAATATCCTAGGGTTTACAAGTCCAAGTACCATCTAGGCGTTTAGATCTCCATGGAGCAAGATACAATTAATAATGAAATCAAAAGTAAAAACATGCAATCCATAAGTAAAACCCCTTGGTATTTCGTGTCGATGATCTTGTGGAGTTGCCTCATCCTCTTCAATGGTTCCCTTGTAAAGCCTAGGCTACACCTCGCTGGATCGGTGCCGTCGAAAGCTCCCCCAATAACTCTCTTCCAATGGAACGTGTTGTCGGAGGCCGTAGAATCACTCCAAAAACCTTGCCAAAACTCCTTTAAACCCTAGCCGCAGGCCTTTCCAAAGTTGGGGAAAAGATGGAGAAAAGATGGAAAAGAGGATTCCCAAATTGGTACAAGTCGCAGCTTTATTTAGGGTTGGAATCGGGAATCCACACGGGCTTGTAGAATTTCCACACACCCGTGTGAATCTGCAGAATCTGATTTTTTGTGGCCTGTGGACAGTAACTGCTACAGCAATTTACTACAGTGATTTACCACAGTACTACGCCAAAAACACTATAGAATCCACACTTTTCATCGAGGCAACATAAACGGGCACACGTCTATGCCGTAGATTGTGCTGCTTCTTCAATAAGGGATAACGTCAACAAAGATCTTGCTATCATTGCACAAGTCAGAATACACAAATGTGAATGTCTTTGTGCCCCTCCAAACCATCTAATTGCTTGAGCACATGGTGGTTTGCACACATTCACGTATCTTCGAGCACAACTTGTGTCTTCACGTTTGTTCACTCCTAAATTCTATCAACAAAGTGCAATCGCAATCTACTTTTTGCTTTCCTTCCTCTATATTTGGCTCCATAACCCTACATACACAAAAGTAACACAAATACACATATATTTGTGCTAAAATCTGATAAAAGTAATGCTCATCATTAGAAAAGAATACTTCGTATTACTAATACACAAGCACTTATCACTAGCTCTTTGAATTGATAGTAATATGTGCTAGCTACTGACTGAGTGGTGCTCATCAACCTCCTCAGCCACCTCATCTCCTCTCTGGATCTCTACAACTACACTCAAGTTCGGGAAACCTGACTGCCCGAACATGAACTTCGATAGATGCTCAAACCTATTCTAGTGTTCGTGAGATTGCAAATTCTAACTACTTCGGCTCGGGATAAGACTCTCGTGGGACGCTTGCCGGCCGCTTTCTTAGATCTGTGGGCCATATCTGCAAGAATTGAAGAGAAATCCATCAAATTAACTTGAAAACCTAATCCTTGCGTGTGTATACCACAAGCGCACGGGTTGTCGAAAGTAATAAAGTACCCTGGTGAGTGGGTAGTCGTCTTCATAGGGAAATAGTGCTCTGAAACACAAATATTGCTATTTAACTATAGTGAAGATGATTCAAGAATTGTGTGAACAATATCAGTGCAAATGAAAATACATAAAATAAAAAAGAGATGCAATAGAAGTAAGGAAAGGCAATCGATTGAAAATGGGGTGTCCCGAACATTGCTTACCTTAGGACTATTGTTTCAAGTGCATGAAACCTCATTATGCCTCCTAACTGATGTCTAATGAGTCGTGCAAATCCTAAGACACAAGGTCCCAAACCTAAGGTCAACCATGTCTAACCCTCACACTATACCACTGCTGAAAAGGATACTCTCGAAGCCTCACACTATGTAGGGTTGCAAGAAGCTCTGGGGACTCCAAGTGATAAACCCATATTCCCAAGTATAGATCTAACCCTTAGGATAAAGGACATTGAAAGGGAAAGGGGACATTCCGCTACCTCTTGACTCACTCTCTCAAACCTCTCCAACCATAGTTTGTCTAACCCTCATGGTGTGCAACTCATCTACAAGGATTACCAAGATTGATTCTCAACCCTAGTGTCAATTTAAGGGAAAATTAATGCAATAAATATTCAAGGATGGAACTCAATTAAAACTTCAATTAAAAAATCATAATAAAGGTCAAAGAAACAAAATCATCCTAGGGTTTACATGTCCAAGAACCCACTAGGGGTTTAGCTCTCCATGGAGCAAGATACAATCAACAATAAAATAGAGTGTAAAAACATACAATCCATAAGAAAAACCCCCTCGTAGTCCGTATCAATGGTTTTGTGGAGTCACCTCGTCTTCTCCAAAGGTTTCCTCGTCAATATTAGGTCATAGCTCCCCCAATAACTATCTTCCCAAGGGACCCGGTGTCGAAGGCCGTAGAAACCACTCCAAAGACCTAGCCAAAGTCTCTCCAAATCCTAGCCTTGAGTGCCTCCAAAGATGAGGAAAAATTGGGAAATAGATAGGAAAAGGATTCCCCAAAATGTTTAAAATTGCTGCTTTTATAAGGGCTAGAATCGGGCATCCACACAGGCATGTGGAATTTCCACACGTCCGATGTGAATTTCCAGAAGTTTATTTCTTGCGAGCTATGAACAGTAACTGCTACAATGATTTTACTGCAGTGATTTACTATAGTAAACTGTACAATACTTTGCAAAAATATTCCCGAATCCACACTTTTCATCGAGGCCACATGAATGGGCACACATCCATGCCGCATATTGTATTGCATCTTCAACTAAACCAGATTGATGAATGATCTTGCTAGCATAATCGCAACAGGTATAACAGGTAAACATAGCTTTTTGCCTGTGCATCACAATAAGTATAACAGGTTATCAGGTAAGTTCTTGTATATTAGTAATATGAGGTATTATTTTCTTGCAATGAGCATTACTTTTCTTAGATTTTATCCCTCATACATGTGTATTTGTGTTACTTTTGTGCATGTAGGGTTGTGGAGACAAGTGTGGAAGAAAGAAGCCAAAGTAGATTGCGAATGCACTTTGTTGAAGAAATATTTGGTGTGAACAAACGTGAAGACACAAGTTGTGCTCAAAGACATATGAGTGTGTGCCAACCTCCATTGTGCTCGAGTGAACATGTAAATTGGAAGGCACAAAGGCAGTCACACTTATGTATTACGCCTTGTGCAATGCTAGCAACATTGTCGTTAAATGTGATTTTATTGAAGATACAACGCGATCTACCGCATGGATGTGTGCCCATTCATGTGGCCTCGCTGAAAAGTGTGAATTCGGGAGTATTTTGGGTGAGTACTGTAGCAAATCAATGTAGAAATTATTGTTCACAGGCCGTTGAAAAATCAATTCCCTTAAATTCACACGGGCGTGTGGAAATTCCACACGCCCGTGTGGATGCCTGATTGTAGCCTATTTAAAGCCGCGACTTCAACCCGTTTTGGAATCTTTTGGGTCCTAAGCTTGACGGGGAACCCTTAGGAAAAACGAGGCTACTGCATAAGACCATTGATATGGACTTCAATGGGGTTTTATCTACGTAGTCATAACTGGGTTGGACCGGACTCGGGGACTAGACCGGTCCGTTTCAGGATACAAAACCAGTTGAATTAAAAACCGACATTGAACCGGATGAACCGGCCTGGTTCACACGGTTCAACAGTTAATTTTTTTTAAAAAGCCAGAGTCATTGACTCAAATCAAAGCACCATTCTCTTCCAATCTCCATCCCCATACTCTCCACTAGTGAGGCCCCTCCGGTCAAGCATTGACATGACCCATCATCTCTAGATCTTCCTACCGTTAATAACAGCACTGGGGATGTCTTGGTTGCGGATGAGGTCATACTGTTATAGAAGTCTATAGAGGATAAATGGCGAGAGTAGGTGATGTTAGAGGGTGATGATGAGAGGGATCTCTGGGCACTTTGGTGAGGCTACGAACCATGAGGTGCGATCAGCAAAAATGGATGTGGTGGCCAGCGATCATAAAGAGGGCGAGATCGTCGATGGCGGACCAGTCTAGGTTCATGGGAACATGGGTGGTCATCTTTGAGTACTATAGTTGGATGAGAACTCCCAGTGCTGTTGTTGTATCAAGTGATGCATGCATGAGTGCTTGTGATTTTATAGCCAGAAACTATGCATTTTGAATTTTCTTATTATGTTAATTGCATAGTTATCTAAATGTATCTTTTGTTGAGATTTGATTTTAAATTATGAGTTCATTTAATTTAGTATTTCATATGGATTTAATTTTATGGATTTAATTTCCTAAAAACTTGATAAGATTAATTTTATATAGTGTTTCATATGATTTTAGTTTAATTAAATGTTGTTAAATGTTGTGTTTTGAATATGAAATCAAGACTTGTTTTGTTTGATAGATTGTGTATTTGATTTAGAAAATTAATATAGGTTGTGTATTTTGATTTAAAAATTAAATATAATATTTAATGTATTTTATTTTATATTTTTATTTATTAAATCTGGTTCGACCTGGTTTGATCGCAGTTGGACCTCTTGACCCTTGAACCTTGGCCTTCTCCGGTTCAAAGGTCCAGTCCGGTTCTGACTACCTACGGTTTTATTTATGGATTGCATGCTTTTACTTACGATTTTCATTATTGATTGTATCTTGTTCCATAGAGAGCTAAACCCCTAGGATGATATTGTTTGTTTGACCTTTCTATTTTGATTCTTTAATTGATGTCTTTAATTGAGTTATAATCTTGAATGCTTTTTGAATGAGTTTTCTCTTAGAGTAACACTAGGGTTGAGAACCTACATTGATAATCCTTATGAGTGACTGACACACCATAAGGGTTGGATAAAGCAAGATTGGAGAGGGTCGAGAGGATGAGTCAAGAGGTAGTGGAATGTCCATTTTTCCCTCCGGTGTGATTTATCCTACCTCCATGTTCCAAGAGTTCTTTGCGGTCATAATAGAGTGAAGTGTTAAGAGATGAACTCCGCTGGGGCTTAGTTGCGCAAGCAACAGAGTGAAGAGTTGAAGTAATCCTTAGTATCTGGGGCTTAATTGTGACTAGGTGTCTTTCACCTGGGCCAAAGGGTTAGATCTATGTTAGGGAATAGGGTTTATCACTAGGACTCCTTAGAGCTTTAAGCAACTTTGCATAGTGTGAGGTGTTTGAGATTGAGCGATTTCTCCATCGGGGTATAGTGTAGGGTTAGTCATGGTTGACCTTAGCTTTGGGAACATATATGTTAGGATTTCCAAGACTCATTAAGCATCAATTAGGAGACATAATAGTTGGTTTTGCACTTGGATCAATAGTCCTAGGGGGAGCAATGTCTGGGTGCTCTACATTCTATCGATTGTCATTCATCTCATTTTTTATAGCATCTCTCTTTCTTGTTATTTTTATTTCTTTTCATATTGATATTATTCACACTACTATCGATCCATCTTTACTTTAGTTAAATAGCAATCCTTGTGTTTCTGATCACTATTCCATGTGGATACAACTACCCACTCACCAAGATATTATTACTTCGACAAACCGTTGCACTTGCAGTACATGCGCAAAAGGTATTCTGTCATTAACCATGCTTGTTGTGATGCTTGCAGTGAAAAACAAAGGGTTTTCCCTGTGTAAAATGACATGAAAGCAATTCATGCTGGCAATACTATATTCCCCAATCATGTTTTGCTCATAAAATTCAATGGGGATAAGCCAACTTTGCATCGAGTATATTAATTACCACTATTGTTTTTTATTTATTTTTATGTTTTTTTATTAACTAATGAATAATATCTTAAAATAATATTTAAGGAACTAGTACATAGAAAACTACTTGGGTTTCCTCAAAAGAAGCTCTTGTCTTACGTCACGAGCTTAACGTATCTGTTCTTACCTTACGATGGTTCTGAATGGTCAAATTCCTCTCCCTTGTTAGTCTAATTGCTCCACCCAAAATAATACTTTAAATGATGACCATTTACCTTGTATGTATCTATTTCGGGGTGAGTTATCTCTAAAGCGCCATAGGCAAAAACTTGCGCTACTACGAATGGTCCTGACCATCTTGATTCAACTTACCAAGAAACAACCTCAGTTTTGAATTAAAGAGGAGGACTTGGTCCCCTTCTCAAAACTCCTTGTAATGTCTGAGGTATTGATCATGGTAATTCTTTGTGTGATCTTTGTAAATCTACGCATTTTCATAGGCGGTTGTCCTCCACTCTTCAAGTTCCTATAGATGTAACTTTCTTTTTCTTCCGGCGAGATGAATATCAAGATTCAAGCTTTTTATTGCCTAATATGCTCTGTGTTCAAGTTCTACAGAGAGGTGACAGGCTTTTTGATATACTAATTTATAAGGTGAAGTTCCTATGGGTGTTTTGAACGAGGTTCGGTATGCCCAAAAGGCATCATCTAATTTATTCGACCAATCTCTCCGATGATGAGCTACAGCTTTTTCTAGAAAATTGTTTTAATTGTCGGATTGGACACCACTACCTTCAAACTTATTTATGGATAATAAGGGGTGGCTGGTCTATGTGTAACTCCTACCTCCAGAAGGTTTTCATAAGCTTATCATTTCAAAAATGTGTACCCCTATCACTTGATATTGTCCTAGGTGTTCCAAATCTAGAGAACCTTTTCTTTAAGAATTGGTCATGACCCTAGCATCATTTGTTGGGAGAGCTTGTGCCTCTACCAATTTGGAAACATAATAATCTATAACCAAAATAAACATGTTACATAATGATGTAGGAAATGGCCCCATAAAATCAATGCACCACATATCAAAGATTTCACATATAAGAATAGAATTTTGGGGCATTTCATCTCTGCGAGAAAGATTACCTATGCGTTGCCATTTGTCATAATTCCGTACAAACCTGTTTATGTCTTGGAAGATTGTGGGCCAATAAAAACCTTATTCCAGGACCTTTCTGGCTATTAGATTGGCGCTAAAATGCCATCTAGATAGTCATGAGAAACAATGTCTGAGAATATCCCATCCTTTGAATCATGGTACACATCTTCTAATGATCTAGTTTGCACAGATTCTAAACAAGAATGGGCTTTCCAACACATAGTGTTTGAGGTCCGCGAAGAATTTCTTCTTTTGTTGGTATGTGAACCAGTTAGGAAATATGCCTGAAACCAAATTACAAAATCAGCAAACCAAGGCAGGTCTTCATCTCTTACAATATTAAATCTGTACAAGCATTCTTCAGGGAAGGTATCGTCAATGTCTCCATCCTTTAATGATATCTTTTTGGGATCTTCTAGCCTGGATTGATGGTCTCTAACTAAATTCTCTGCTCCTAGCTTGTCCTTGATCTCCACATCGAATTCCTGCAAGTGTAAAATCCACCTAACTAGTCATGGTTTAGCATCAGTATTACTCATGAGATACCTAACAGAAGAATGATCAGTGTAGACCACGACTTTTAAAAGTACTAGATACGGCCAAAATTTGTCGAACGTGAAAACTACTACTAGCAATTCTTTTTCATTGGTCTTGTAGTTCTCTTGTGCATCATTCAAGGTTTTGCTCGAATAGTAGATGGGATGAAAATACTTATCCTTCTATTATCCCAATATCGTTTAAACTGTGAAATCATTGGCATCGTACATCAACTCGAATGGAAAATCCCAATCTGGGGTAACCATGATCGGAGCTTGCACCAGTTTATCTATTAATGTTTCGAATGCTAATGAGCAATCCTAGTTGAAGCTAAATGGCATATCTTTCTCTATTAGTTTGGTTAATGGCCTAGCAATCTGTGAGAAGTCTTTCATTAACCTTCTATAAAAGCCTAGCATGTCCTAGGAAATCACTAATTGCCTTAACTAACGTGGGTGGTAGAAGCTTCTTAATTGTAGCAACTTTAGCCTTGTCCACCTTAATCCTTTTTCTTGAAATTCTATATCTTAACATGATACCTTCCATGACCATGTAGTGCCATTTCTCCCAAGCTGAGTACAAGGTTAGTCTCCTCACATCTTACTAATACTCGTTCTAAATTGCACAGAGACATATTGAAAGAGTCACCAAATACAGAAAAATCATTCATAAATATATCCATTGTGTTTTCTACCATATCCTCAAATATTGCCAACATGTGTCTCTGAGATGTCATAGGGGCATTGCACAATCCGAAGGCATCTAGCAGTACACAAAAGTCCCACATGGGCATGTAAATGTGGTCTTCTCTTGGTCTTCTGAAGGGATGGGAATATGAAAGTATCATGAAAATCCATCTAGTGGCATCATTTAGTTTCCTATAATTGATGCACACTCGCCATCTTGTAATTGTTCGTGTGGGTATGAGCTTATTCTTCTTATTGACAATTATTGTCATCCCCTTTTCTTTGGTACCACTTGTACTGGACTCACCGATGCGCTGCATGAAATTAAATAAATAATACCTGCATCCAAAAGTTTCATTACCTATGTCTTCACTATGTTCTTCATGTTTAGATTTAGCCTTTATTGAGGTAGAGTAGAGGGTTTATGACCATCTTCCATCAAGATCTTATGGGTGCAAAAGGATGGGCTGATTCCCTTGATATCAAATATTTTCCAAGCAATGGCTCTTTTATGCTTCCCTAAAACCTCCAACAGCTATTTCTTTTGTTCCTTAGCCAAACCTATCGTAATGATCACTAGGAGTCTCAATTCTTTTTCCAAAAAGGCATACTCTAAGTGCTCCAGTAATATCTTAAATTCCAGGTTCGGTAGCTCCTCAATAGACAGTTTGAGTCGATTATCCATGTTCAATGTGACTATGGTGATGTTCTCTTTTTCATTAAGAGCCTAATCATTATTGACATCATCAACTAAATCATGACCCTACTTTTTCTCATTGTTATTGTCTTTTGTCTGCAATCTATCAATTCCCATAAAGTCTTCTACGGCACTACTCACTGTTCTCTCTTCTAATTCTCCTATCTTCATGAATCGATCAAACGTTTCCAGCCAAACTGTCCTTTCAAGCTGCCCAAAGCAAATATTGGTGTAGGGTAGTGCTCAACTGCATTGACGAATTGTGAATCAAGTTTCTTTGTTACATGGTGTTCAATCCATTGATCAAATAGCTGGGCTAGTACACGGGTGTGGGTAATTTCCACACGCCCGTGTGGATGCGCAGAGCTTTAAAAGCCATGACTTTCCTTTATAACCCCTCGCACCTTTTCAATTCTAAACACCTCCACACCAAAGAACGCATCCTTGTCAAAAGCCATGACTTTCCTTTATAACCTCTCCATCTATTTAAAGGGGTTTTGGGTTGTTTTCCAGTTATATTAGAGAGTTTTTATTTTTACTTCGTCGGTAAGCATCCTTTTCCCTTTTATTCGCCAATATTCTCTTCTTTTGCTTATTTTGGTCATTTTTGCATGGATTTCATGGTTAAAATGCTAGTAAATGAGTATATAATGTATTTAGAAGCCTTTGAGTTGATTTATAAAACTTTTTGAGAGCCTCGGCCTAGCCATTATTGTGCCCCGACCATCAACACGGGTGGATTTCTGCAGATTGATTTTCAAGTTTCATTTGATGATTCTTTTCCATTTTTGCAGGAATGGCTCGTCGAATAATGAAGTTGGCTAGCAAACATACCCATGAGCCCTCTCCCGAGTAGCTTGAGTTCGCTATCCCAGAACATCAAGTACGATTCGAGCATTTATCAAAGATAAAGTTTGACCAGTCATAGTTTCCCGATATGAGTGCATTGAGGAAGATACCGCTAGGAGATGAGATGGCACAGGAGATCGCTGAGATTCTTTTTGTGGGTGGTTGCATCGGTTATTGCCTATCAGAGAGCTAGTTAACCGTATATTAACATTGGAGGTGCTCACATCTTTTGAGTTCGATCAACCTTACAGCAGTTTCACTAATAACAATACTATTTGATTCTGTGCTTTTGGTCGGTACCACAGCATGAGCATGACTCAGTTCTCGGTTTGCCTCGGTCTTTATGCTGATGATTACATTGATAACGAGGAGTATGCTCAGTTATTGATTGATTATCATCATAGTTTGACTCCACAGCGCGTTGACAAGATGCTTTATAGTGAGGGCCAGTATGAGTCTGGGATTTCCAAGGCTACGTGCCTTTCTTGACCCACATATAGATACATCCACACTATTTTTAGCAAATTAGTGAACAGTCATGGTGACAATATAGGGGTCCGTAGTCGTCAGGAGCTGTTATATATATACTCGATGTTACAGAGCAAGCCTCTTCAGTTGGGACATATCGTGGCCAGGTACTTGCATCATTAGGGCCAGTATGCCAGGGTTGGAGTGCTATTCTTGGGTTTGTACATTACTAGACTCGTCATGGTTATGGGTCAACTTGAGGCGATCAAAGGGACAGAGAAGACTATCATTCCATTTCTTCTCGGACTTGAGACTATGAGATTAATGGGCATGGTGTGGAGATATGGACCCAGTACTTATGTGATGATCATGCCATCACCAGAGATATCCGAGGATGAGGATAATGAGGCAAAGGGTTCTCAACCTGCTCCACAGCCACAGCAGGGACCTATGGACACCGATGCACACCCTGCTGCACAGGAGCCTCCAGTGCGTATATTTCCCCCGTCTCAAGCTCCTGATCATCTTGAGAGGCTTGAGAGTGCTGTAGGGGTACTACAGACAGACTTGGTTGAGGTTCTCGCTACTTAGGTTGTGAACCACACTGAGGTGATGCCACGTCTTACTACACTCCATTAAATTTTTGAGCGAGACATGACCTCATCATTTGTTATGAGACCTCAAGCATCACTAGGATCACCTACAACACCAGCATCACCAGCCGCAGATGACACCAACGCTTGAGGCATCTTTCTCTTTATGTTTCTTTATGTTTCTGTTATTTTATTTTAGTATTTTAGTTTAGACTTGTATTACTTAGAAAGGTTTTTTCTTTTGAGTTTATCTTACTGCTTTTCAGTTGTATCGTGTTATACTTTATTCTACTATCTTTATGGACTCGCTTTCACTTTGTTTTTTGTTGAGCTTTATTGAATCCCCTTGTATATATGCTCAAATGGTCTTCTGAGTCTTGGAATTGAGGATTAGTTATTGGCACAGTCATGTCGTATTATTCCATATGGCCATGTGTACTCTACTAACTATTTTAACTCAACTCTCAATGAATATAGCTCCATCAAATACACCATTAGGAGTTTAGGGGAGTATAGTTTCAATTTCCCATCTTCACACACATGCTTTACTTGCTTTATTCTTTATTGAGCTTGCATGCGTACATTGAGGGTAATGTAAATCTTCATTGTGTGTGTGTGGGGGGGTGGGGGAGGGGATTCACACATGTATACCTATGCATTCCATGATTCATGCTCATGTATCCAATGGTTTTTCACCTTAGTTGTAACGGTTGTATTCTTAAGTCTAGTAAAATTTTGAACATTGAATACCATTATGCTCTAGTTTTACTTGAATTTTAAGAAATTTTTGCCCGATTATCTCTTATTGCACTACTCATTCATTAAACCTTGTGGAAACTCAAGTTCAACACTTAAAAGACTATAGTAATATTTTTTTTAGTTAAGATACTTTAAAAAAAAATAAAAAACAAACAAACAAAAAAACAAAAGTTGTGTTTTGTTTGTGCATTGGGGGTGAAAAGAGCTATCACCTATGAAGTATGAAGCTACTCTCAGAAGTCGGATACTAGTTATGCCCTAATGGGAGAAAGAGCTATCAAATTGGATGAGTAAAAGCTACTACCCCGGTAGAAAGAGCTACCACCTCGAAAGGGCTACTTAAGAGGATATGTGAAGTTGCTACCTTCTCTTTTTGTGTTTAAAAAAGTCCTCTTTAATAAGAACCTTGAGGAGTACATGTGGGGTTAACTTGAGTGAGTTTACACAAACTTACACATTGTTAGGTTTTTCATCCTTTTTGATTTGAGGTTTTAACTAGAGCAATGATTTCTCTTATTCGGTATTTGAATTTTCCTTACTTCTAAGATGCCTCTTTTGTGTACTTTTGGTGAACCTAAGGCCGAGCACTTTCAATTGTTCCTCTTAAATGCTTTAATAATTTATTTTTTCTTGAAGACAAGCAAAATCTTAATTGTGGAGGAATTTGATAAGTGCTTGAGTATAAGTATTATTAAGTATGCTTTTTCTTACATTGAGCATCACTTTTATCAGTTTTTACGGCTCATTCATGTGTATTTGTGTTCTTTTGTGCATTTAGAGTTGTGGAGACAAGTTTGGAAGAAATGAAGCAAAAATAGATCATGGACAAGGATAAAGGCATAAGTTGTGATCACCGGCATGTGGGTGTGTGCCAACCTCTAAAAATGTTCAAGTGAATTTACAAATTAGAGGGGCAAAAAGGAAGTCACACACATATGCTCCAACTTGTGTAATATTATCAAGAGTTTCATCAATGGGTGACAACGCCCTCGCGTGTAACCCGCAAGTGCACAGGTTTGTCGAGTAATAAATTCTCAGGTGAGTTGGGTATCGTATCCACAGGGAGTAGGGAATAAAAATACTTAAGTTGCTACTTAACCAAGTGAAGATGAACAATGATTGTGTTGATAAAGTGTGGTGTAAACAAGAATAAAAGAACAAGAAAGAGAAGCACAAATAAGAGAGAAAAAAGACAATCTATATAAAGTGGGGTACTCGGATACTGTTCTGCCTAAGGTAATCGTTTCAAGTGCAAAACCAACTATTATGCTTCCTAACTAATGCATTAATGAGTCTTGGAGATCCTACAATACACGGCCCCAAATCTAAGGTCAACTGTGACTAACTCTATACTATACCCCTGTGA
Source organism: Dioscorea cayenensis subsp. rotundata (assembly GCF_009730915.1). NCBI lineage: Eukaryota > Viridiplantae > Streptophyta > Magnoliopsida > Dioscoreales > Dioscoreaceae > Dioscorea > Dioscorea cayenensis. Next base: position 12,746,111 of record NC_052473.1, read on the forward strand.
AGAAATCGAACAGTCTCAACACCTCACACTATATAAAATTGCATGGAGTTCTAGGGATCCCAAGTGATAAAACCTATTCCTATGTGTAGACCAAACCCTTTGTTCTAGGTGAAAGGCCCCTAGTCACAATTAAGCCCCAGATACTAGAGTTCACTTTAACGCTTCACTCTATCACTTGCGCAACTAAGCCCAAGCGGAGGTCATCCTCTAGCACTTCACTCTATTGTGACCGCAAAGAACTCGAGGAAATGGAGGTAGGATAAATCACACCAGAGGGGAAAGGGATGCTTCGCTACCTCTCAACTCACCCTCTCAACCTTCTCCAATCTAGCTTTGTCTCACCTTCATGGTGTGTCACTCACTCACAAGGGTTACCAATGTGAACTCTCAACCCTAGTGCCACTCCAAGGGATTATTCAAACAATCAAGCATTCAAGATTAGAACTCAATTAAAATCATCAATTAAGGAAAGCATAATAAAAGGTTTAATGAAATAAATACATCCTATGGTTCACCAATCCAAGTACCCACTAGGGGTTTAGCTCCCCATGGAGCAAGATACAATCAATCGTAAAATCAAAAGTAAAAACAAATAGTCCATAGGAAAACCCCCTCGATAGTCATGTCGATGATCTTATGGAGTGGCCGCACCTTCTTCAAAGGGCCCCTTGTCAAGACTAAAGCACACCTTGCAGGACTGGTATCGATGAAAGCTCCCCCAATAGCTATCTTCCCAGAGAATCGCGGTGTCGAAGGCATAGAACCCCTCGAAAAGCCTTATAAATACCTCTCTAAACCCTAGCCGCAAGCCTCTCCAAAGTTGCAGAAAAGATGGAAAGAAGGATGCTGAAATCGGGCTGAATCACGGGTTTAAAAGGGCTGGAATTAGGGCATCCACATGGGCTTCGGGAATTTTCACACGCTTGTGTGGATTCTCTGGAAACCTCGTTTTTAGCTGGCCATGAACAGTACTACTACAATAAATTGCTACAGTGTTTTTCAGCAGTAACTTGCTACAATACCGACCAGAAACACTCCCAAATCCATATTTTTCATCAAGGTAACATAAACGGGTACACGCTTACTCTGTAGATCGCATTGCTTCTTCAATAAACGGCCTCATTGGTTAAGATCTTACTATTAATGTATAAATCAGGATACTCAAATGTGACTGCCTCTGTGCCCTCCACATCATTGTACTCGCTTGAATACTTAGAGGTTGGCACACATTCTCATATCTTGAGCCCGACTTGTGTCTGCACATTTGTTCTTTCCCAAGATTTCATCAAATAGTGCATTCACGATCTACGTTGGCTTTATTTCTCAATGTTTAGCTTTGCAACCCTACATGCACAAAAGAACACAAATACACATGTATTAGCTCTTAAACCATGAAAATGTAAATGCTCATCATAAGGAAAGAACACTTCGCATTCTTATCGCACAATCACTTATCAAACTCCCCCACACTTAAGCTTTTGCTTGTCCTCAAGCAAAGAAATAAAACATTGAAGTATAGAAGAAGGAAAGATTGAAAGCGCTCAACCTTAGGTTCACCAAAGCATGCAAGGAGAGCATTTTACAAGTAAGGGAAATTTCAACACTAAATACGAAAAATCAATGCTCTAGCTAAAAACTTTAATAAAAAAGGACAACACTTCCAAATTGTGTAAATGTGTGTAAACTCACTCAATTCAACCCAATGTATACTCCATAAAGTTCTAAGTAAAAGGGGACTTATTTATCTACAAAATATACCAAAACAACAAGATGGTAGTAGCTTCACACATCCTCTAAGGTAGCCCTTTCCAAATCGGCCGCTAAGGTGGCTTTCACACTTTCGAGGTGGTAGCTCTTTCTACCGTGGTGGTAGCTTTCACTCATCCCAATGAGATAGCTCCTTCTCTTATTCGGGCATAACTAGTATCTGACTTATGAGAGTAGCTTCATACTTCATAGATGGTAGTTTTTTCCACTCAGAATATACAACTAAATGATATGCATCTTTTTTTCTACAAAATAAACAAGAAACAAAACTAATTAGTCCCTTAAACAATGAACTTGAGTTTCCAAAAGAGTTTCAAGAGTGAGTGGTGCAACAAGTATCAATCGAGCAAAAATTCCTACAAATTAAAGTAAAAACTAGAGCATGAGAACATTCAATATTAAAACATCTCCTAAACTCAAGAATACAAACATTGCCACTAAGGTGAACCGCCATTAACTATGTGAGCATGTATGTCAATCAAAACTTGTGTAAAAGATATGTGCAATGTGAACTCCCCCCCACACTTAAGATGTACATTACCCTCAGTGTAACATGTAATCACAATAGAAAGTAAATCAATAAAGTATATATGTGGGAGTGGCAATTGAAATAATACTCCCCTGACTCCTAGTGTTGCATTTGTTGGAGCTAAATCTTTGGGAGTAAAGTTCCAACAGGTTGTGAAGCACACACGGCCCACATTGGCCGTGTCCATGACTAGTTCTCAATTCCCATACTGACAAGACCATCTGCACGCATACACAAGGGGATTCAGTGAAGTTCAATAAACAAAAATGACTCGAGTATATAAAAGATAAAGCAATTAATACAACTCGAGATAAAATAATGAAAATAAAAGACATACTCACAGGGAAAATCCTTTCTGAGTAGTACAGGTCTAACAACAATACAAAATAAAGCAAAAATAACAAGAAAGAAATAAGATATGCATCAAGTGTCAATGTCATCTACTGTCGGCTCCTCTGCTATTGCTGATGGTGGTGTTGATGCACAAGATGGATCAACTGGTGCTGGAATAGGTGATGGTGGTGCCGGAGATGGCTGAGGGGTCCTCGGCCGCAGGACAAATGATAAGCTAACGTCTCGCTTTAAAATCTGTTATAAGGTGTCCAAATGTGCCGAAGATGCCTGTGTCACCCAAACCTCGATGATCTCAGTACGTAGAACCTCCACAGCATTCTCGAGCCTCTCAAAATGATCATAAGCTTGATACGGTGAAAATATCCGCAATGGTGGAGGTTTGGACGCTGTAGGGGGTGTCTCTATCTGATCCTGCTCGGGTGGTACCTCTAGTGCCGGTTGAGAACCCTCTGCTGCAACTTTCTCGGTCTCAAATGGCTCTGATGGATGCACTTTCAGTACACAAACCTCGCTCGAATACTTTCTAATCATGCCCATAAGCCTCATCGTCTCTAACCCAATGGGTGCTGGCACTGTCATCTTGTCGGCCCCTCGGATTGTGTCTTGTAATCCCAACCCTAGGAGGAGTCTAATGATGTATGGGCCTGAAAAAATGACACCGATCCTGGAATAATGTCCTTGATACCTCAGGTACTCGGCTATGATGTGTCCTAAGTGAATCGGCTCGCTTCACACCATGGAGTATAAGTATAGAAGTTCCTGTCTACTCAGGACACCAGAACTGTCACCGCGGCCATTGACTGATCTACTCAGGATGGCGTGAAGATATCTATAGCTTGGCCGGGAGAGGCATGTAGCCTTGAACATTCCCGGCTCTTACCAACCCTGACCACACATTATCTTATATGACTTCTGGGGGGTCAAACGTCCCGAGAAGTCCATCGGTAGCCTATCGTACTCCTCTAACTCAGTGAACGCCTCATCATAAAATCCGAGTTTGACGGAGATCTGTGTGACGCTCAAACTATGATGCTGTCCAAAAGCTCTCTAAACTTAATGGCGTCAATGCTATCAAAATGAGCATAAGAGCGATCAAACTTAAATTAGGCGAGCACCTCCAATGTGAGCAGGCGGATAGCAGGATCACGGATAAGTAATAGCCTACCCCAACTGCCGACTGACAACAACTCCTTGACTTCATCCGCCATATCATCTACTAGCTGCATCTCCCTAAATGAGCTCAAATCTGGAAACCGCGTTTGACCGAATTTGAGCTTTGACAGTCACTCAAACTGAGCCCGGTGCTCAGGAGCGGTGAATTCCATGCTTTCTAGCTCAAGTGTAGCCTCTCGAGGATGCTTGCCATCTGCTTTCTTTGTTCTGGGGCCATACCTACAGTATTGAAAAGAAGTCAATCTTCTGTCATTTAAAAAACAATGCTGCAAGAATCCACATAGACCTGTGGAAATTCCACACGCCCATGTGGGGATTCACGGGGCGTGAAAGCCGCACGGCCCTCTGGCTAGAAATCCTCAAATACACCTCTAAATCGCTTTTAAACTCGTTGTGAATAAATTTCAACCCTTTTTAGTGCAAAAACGAGTCATTTTCTCCCGTTTAATCAACAAAATCACAGAAAATCGAGCAATGACGAAGATAGGAGAGAAAAGAAGGTTTACCAACAAGATGAAGTTCAAAATCTGTAAATCGGCCGGAAAACTTCACGTGAACTTTTCAAAACCAACGGTGGAAGATCGGGGGAGTGCGAGAGAGTGTTCTCTGAGTTTGTGGAAGTGTGAAAATAAAAATGGCTCGATAGATTTATAAAGGGAATCGCAGCCTTATAATTTCTGCATATCCACACGGGTGTGTGGAAATTACCCACACCCGTGTAACACCACAGGAGAGCAAACAGGGGCTAGACGCACGCCCCTGTGTGCTCTCGGGAAAACACTCAGAGCTTCAAAACGCAACGACAAAAGCGTGTGGAATTTCCACACGCCCGTGCACCCGACCAACAGGGGCAGACCCATGGCCCTGTGGCTTTTCTATCTGGCCCTAGAAAAATCTAAGTGTTTCACACGCCCGTGCGAAATTACCCACAGGCGTGGATCTTCACTGAACCAATTCACAGGGGCCCTCATATGCCCCTATCGATTCTCGGGATGGAAGAGGGCTCCTCTGCAGAGATCTACACGTGCGTGTAGAAATAACCCAGCACCCGTGCATCTATCATAGGGTCATCTACAGGGGCGAGTCCACGCCCCTGTATCTTCTCGAGAAAATCTCTCAATCTCTGCAGGAACACACACGCCCATTTGGAAATTACCCATGGGGGTGTGAAAGTCACAAAGTCACGGATAGGGGTGAGTCCACGCCCCTGTGGCCTCTCGGGATGAGCTCACAGTAGAGACCCACAGGCGTGTGGAAACTCTACATGCCCGTGCGTTTTCTCTGGATGCCCTTAGAAAACTCTATAGGCTCTGCAGAAAATTCCTGAACATATAAAAACACTTAGAGCCTGCTTTCATCATGTAAATACACCAGAGAAAAATGCACAACATGTTCAAACAACCAAAAACTTCACTATACTCATTTAAACACACTTGTGCACCAAAAACCCACGAGGAAATCACAGCAATAGCATCTCAAAATAAAGACACCAACACTCAAAAACCTTATTCATGCAAACACTAAACTAAAAACTAGAAAAATAGTAAAGACTTGGGTTGCCTCCCAAGAAGCGCTTGTCTTTACGCCACTAAGCTTGACGTACTTCTTCTTACCTCAAGGGAGCTTATAGATGAAGGTTTTCATCTTACCCATGACTTGGAAGCATGATGAACATAACCTCTTGAAGGTAGAAGAGAGTTGTCGAGCTTGTTACCACTTGATGGGTTTGTCACCCTTATTTCATTCTCACATATCCCAAATAGCCTTGGGGCATTTCTTGTGCTGTCTTCTTGCTCACTTCATCTTCCGGAGCATCTTCTTCATGATTCCCTGGTGTAGATGGCACTTTCTTCGCTAGACCAAGCATCATCAACTCCTCTTTCTCCACTTCTTGGTCTAGCAACCCCTCGTAGGGGTTTGGATTCAACATTTCCTGCATATATTCATAAATTAGTTCATCGATAGTGTCAAAAAAATAAAAAGTATCATCAAAGTCAAGAGAATATCGCATGTCTTCAGCGAGGCGATATGTGAGCTTGTCATCTCCAATCCTCAGTGTCAACTCCCCACTGTCCATGTCGATCAATGCCTTGGAGGTGCGCAGGAATGGCCTCAAAATATCAAGGGAATGTCTGCATCTTAATCAACATCCAACACTATGAAGTCTACAGGAAATATGTACTTGTTCACCTTAACAAGCAAGTTTTCAATGATGCCCCTCGGATATCTCACCATTCGGTCCGGCAATTGCAAAGTCATTTGAGTGGGCCTAGGTTCTCCCAAGCCTAGCTTCTAAACGAAAGAGTATGGCATGACGTTGATACTTGCCCCTAAGTCCACCAATGCCATCTCTTCACCCAAATTGCCAATGTTGCACGGGATAATGAAACTTCCTAGGTCTTTCTTCTTGTTTGATATATAATTTTGCAAGACCGCCGAGCAAGATGCATCTAGAATCACGGAGGCACTCTTATCCGATTTCTTTTTATTGGTCAACAAATCTTTCAAGAACTTGGCATACCTAGGCATTTGGGATAATGCCTCAACAAAGGGAATGTTTATATGTAGT
>NC_052473.1:12753502-12833432 GCF_009730915.1 Dioscorea cayenensis subsp. rotundata
AAAGTTATTTTAAAAATTGTGAAAAAATATTTTAATATTATTATAATTTAATTATTTATTTATCTAAGCCTAATTTAAATTATATTTTTCAAATCTAGATATGTAAGGGTATTTTGGTAAATTTGAGGTTACCAGGTGATTACTAGCGACTAACCAAACATGGTAATAAAGATTATCATAATATAAATTTTCAACCAAAACATAGTAATTTCACATTACCACAACATTCTTTATTATAATATTCTCATCATATTACTACTGCATCCCATTACCGCTAGTATTATGTCACATCATGGAATCAAACGCCTCTTAAGATTTTTAAAATACTACCTAGGCGATTAGTATATCATAGGATGTTTGAAACATGTTGGTGAATAAATTTTACGTAGTTATTTTACTAATTAAAAATTATTTATTACCCATAACGCTTTTAAATATCCGCCTAATTCCTCTCCCTGATTTTAATTTCTTTATACTTTTCTAATTTACTTATTTTTCGTACCTCTAACCTTCCGCTACGCCACGATTATTCTATTTAAAAAATCTAATTGACCCTCTTTTACTAAAACGCGTCTGCTGGTATTAAAAGATATATTTTTATTTAATATCAGGTGTTTATTGCATTTAAGGCAGCTTACTTATTACGTAACATTTTTATATAATATTTGCTTGGTCTGCTTTTAATATCTAGCTTTATTTATTTTGTTTCTCTATTTAAAACATCGAGAGAAACAATCGACAACCAAAGACGGGAGGGAAATGTCACCTTTAGAGATCCTCGAGGTCGATCAAGGTGTGTGGCTTCTGGTTGCTTCGGGCAAACAAGATCATGGTGGGAAGTGGTATATGATGATGTAATCCTCTAATGTGCGCTAACTCTATTTCCTCGGGATCACCCGAGAGAACTAAACCCTCTGGGCCGACATGGCAGCCAGCCTAAGGGGAAGGAGTTAGCGACCTTATTGACCTTTGTTCAAGACTGAAAAACAAGAGCAGCACTGTATGACGGTGAGGCCATTCCTGGGCAAGAGCGGCAAAAGTTAATCCACCCTCACGGCCTGCCTAGTGGCAGCAAGTGCGCATCATGTTTTAGATCTTCTCATTCCATTGTTGAGCGCCATCATCGTTGTTTATCTGCTGCCAGGAGCGCACTCCACCATGTTAAGGGAACAATCGCCTCGAACCTCGGGAGGAGTCCCCGCTGTGGAGAAAAATTGCAAAGACCAAAATCAACCCTAGGAGGAGATCTGGGAATGTGGTGTTGTCGAAGCTCCGTGATCTTCTTCAAAGTCATGTGCCTTTTCTCTTCCTTCTAGCGCACTGCTGAATCTGTTCTCCCGAGGTCGGTGGTATCCGTGAGATTTGGAATTCCATTAAGTTCAACGCGGTCGGGCAAGATTTCAAGAAGAAAAAGTCCCAGGAGGAAGCTATCCCTCATTCTTAACGCCTGATTGGGCCTATTAATTGATAAGCAAATGCTCCACGCTATTTGTTGCCGTGGCTGGCTAGCCTCGAGGAGGTGAAATCGGCTAGTGCTTTAGGAGTTTTTGAGCTTTCCTCAAGCAAGGCTTATGCTCTATGTCTATATCTCCTTGGTCGGCTAATTTTGCGCGCTTTAGGAGGGCGCTGGTCACCAATAGATGCTCATCCTCGAACATGCCGATGCATGGATGGTGTTGGAGTGTTATCTCTCAGGATTATCATACTAGCCAGAGCTGCGGGCGTTTCTGGGATGTCTAAACCAAGAGTTTCGAACAACGCTTTGGTTCGGTCGTCATTTGGAAGTTACATCATCAGAATTGACCTCCGCTCGCATGAGGCGCTATCATCTTCTCTTAATCAACTGATGATAAGATGAGTCACCGTGAGCCTCCTCGATCGAACGCGTTGCATGATAAGGAAAGCCCCTCGATCCTTCCTTCGCGAGGACCCAAGGGTGACTTATCTCACATTTGGGGCTTCTGCAAACAAGGGAGTCACCGCCCATGAGGCGCAAACCGCACGTCAGCCACCATACTGACGGGATTTACCTAAAGGAGAGGAGTGGAGCACTTTGTGATGTTCAAACGAAAAGCTTCATTTCTCCGCCGAATAGTGGGAGTCTACTTACCCACGATGGAGTATAACTCCCAAGAGGATGATGGTCACCGACGCCCAGAAGACGCGGCACCGCCACATAACGCCGGGGAGGTCAGCGCTGAGCTAGAGACCACATCGGACCGATGGGCAAAATATGGGTCTGGTGGTCGATTGTTGGTATTTGGAAAGAACGTGCGATAATTCAGATTGCATCGGAACTAAAGGAGAGACGTGGTCCACCCTTCGCTGGATAAGCGCCGAGTAACGGTCCACCCTCCATTAGACAGGCACGAGCGATGTGCTCCTTCTTAGTTTAACCATCATTGGCGACCTGTTGACCATACAATGGGCCAACAGGATGCTAATTTTGGATCTTAAGAAAAGATTCCTTCACGTGATATTGGCTCCATTATGGGAGAGATACATCCGGGCTCTCCCAAGCCCAAAGTGGATGATAATGGAGCTAAGGTTAGCTCTATAATTCTTCTCTGAAAAGGAAATCTTTTGGTTGGGCCTCTAGCGGATCCCATCGATCGGACCCCAATTATTGTTAGCTCGTGATCCAATTAGATCGACCCAATGCGCAGCTCGAGCCTAGTATTCTTGTTCACGATCCGGCCCATGCTGATTTGGTTAATGATGGTCCGCATGGGAAGCCCATTTCACAAAAATAAGGGCGCTCCGCAATATGGTCGGGCTCGATTGAGTTTGTCTTAACAAGGCGGAGGTACATAGTTCTATGATTTCTTCTAATGCTCTCTATGGGGACTTGCTCTTCGTCCCTAGGTCCGACGGCGATCACTGTACCACCGATGTAGTTCCCTCCTAGTGGATGAGCAGTAGTTTATCACGGATAGTGGTCCTTGGTACCGATGGGGAGATCTCTCCGTCGCTGCCATTAGAAGTGGATCAGACCGATACTATTCCGCACACGGCCCCAACCTCGCTTGATCATACCGATGGTACCGTTGGATTCAATCATGCTATGATGAAAATCACGATGATCCCAATAAGGATCTCAGTGATTTGGCTCTCGAGGGATCTATGAAGTTGATTACAATATCGACGAATCAATCTAAATTGAGAAAAACTATTAGATCCCTAAATGCATGGTCTGGCGATCGAGGTGAGTCGATAGCTCGCAGGGTCCAACTTAAGAGGCCGTGAAGAAGCGAGAGATAGAAGAAGCCATTTCTAGATGGACTCAAGATGCGTGGTTTTGTTCCCACTCATCCCATTAAGAAGAAATGTACTGCATGATGAGCTTGCTGAAGGTACTTCTTCTATCCCCTACCCGGCCGTTAAATTGATAGCTATTGTTTTGCTTGTGGTATCTATTTCTCCGATTCATGCTCCCATAGAGATGATTGCATTACTCATATTCGCATGTTAGAAAAGTGTAGATCTGCCCCTTCCAAAGGGTGTGCAGAGACCTCCTAGGTGCACTTGTTCTTATTTGGTGCTTTATGAATATTATCTCTTGGGATGTTAGGGTTCGTAGACCAGCCAAACATTTTTAGTTAGATATTTTCCTTTTGCATCATCGCGGAGGTGTAAAAGTGCTTGTAAGAATCCAAGCAGGTGGAGCTCACCAATGCTATTTGGAGTGAGGTTGGGGACATAGGATGGATAACCTTTTCCTTCCCGCCGCCTTGTGGGTTGGCGTAGAGGGATGGTTATTGGGTGGAATAGTTACCCTTGATGGTAAGGTGATTTTTCTCGCTCCTTCTACTGATGGTAGAATTTCGCTGCAAGAGAGACAATCTTTCAGACTGGCTTTGCACCTTTGGCTTTATGGACCCAACACTCACGATCCCAAGGCTTTGTTTTGGGAGGATATTAGGAGGAGCTATAGTGGTGTTAACTCGTCCTCGGTGATTTATGGAGATTTCAATCGCCATTTTTAGCCAATTATAAAATGATGGGACCCTCGCTGAAGATATCTCTAAAACTAATTACCTATCGAACCACTCTATCCCTTGTTAGAACCGCCTCTATGGATAGAAGTGTCTCACTTGGACAAATGGGCAATTTGACCCCATATTTGGGTTAAACTGGATCTTTTCCCTCACAAATTTTGACTAGGGGTGCACCTTTCCTAGGGGGCATCTAGACCTCGCTTATCGTCGAGTCCCTGGATCATGTCCTTATCTTGTCTCGAAGTTGGGAAGCATGTATCCAGTGCCGAGACCTTTCCGCTGAAAAGCTAGCTTCGTACATGGCGATAGGTTCCTCGAGCTAATTCAACAGTGGTGGAGTCGTTGACACCCCTCAGCTGTTGTGGTGCCTTTGTTATTTCTAAAAATAGTGGCGTGGATGAAAAAGATGCTTAGACATTAGGCCCATACCGCTTTGGTTTTTATTAAGCTCAAAAAGCTGAATCGCTCGAACGAATTAGATTCCATAATGTGTCTCGAGGAAACCAAATCACTGCCCCGCATCGAGGAATTGGGCTAAAAGAGTGCTCCTCTGCAGGAGCTCGAGGAGATCAAGAACATGTGAGGAGATCTATCTGGAGACAAAGGTCTAGAGTGAACTCAGGTTAAAGAAGGTGATGTTAATACAAAATGTTTTCATGTTGTGGCTAACCGTCAAAGGATTAGGAATTTCATTCCTAGTTTAACCCAAGGGGGACCCAGCTGTAGACACTCGGGGATATTGGTCGATCTTCGCCACGGGATTCGGGATACCGCTGATGCCAGAGAGAAAAATAGGTGCAAGATTAATTGGTAGCATCTTCTTTCTTTTTAAAGATCGATGGATCTCTCACACCTGAGAGGCCCCTTTCTCCTTACGATGAGATCAAAGGAGTGGTTTTTGCATTGAGTGCGCATAAAGGCCTCCGGACCGTATGTGTTTTTCGCTCTTTTCTTTAGCGATTTTTGGGATGTGGTCAAAACGGAGTTATATGTCCTGTGTAAGGACTTCTACTTCGGAAGGGCTAATCGTGAACAGATTAACTCGGCCTATATCACTCTAATTCCTATGGTTGAGAGCCCGAAGTCTTCCTCTGATTACAGGCCCATTAATCTGATCAACTCTACACTGAAGATCATCTCCAAAAATTTTAGCCACACAAGATTGAGAAAGGTCTTGTCGTTCGGTCGGGATAACTCCCTCACCACTTTCATTAGAGAGTAGACGCATTATCGACAATATTGCCAATGATCGAGGAGCTTATGTTCACTGCAAGCTGCAAGCTCACCAGTTATATAGTGAAGGTTGATTTTTCTCAAGGCCTCGACATCAGTGGATTGGGATCTTTCTGCTAGATTTGCTAGAGGCGTAGGGGCCTCGTAGGCGCTGGGTTGGCTAGACTAAATCTTTACTTTGCTCCTCGAAGGCCTTTATTGTCGCTAATGGTTCTCAAAGCTTATAGTGAGATACCGCTGTGGACCAGAGTAGGAGGACCCCTCTCTCATCGCTTGTTTTATTACCGATGTGGTTAGGTCTTATGTTTAAGAACGCATTGAATTTTGGGTTTCCGGGTCAGGTCCTTTTTGGGTGACCGAGAGCTGGATGTAACTCGCACTCATGCCGAAGGATCCGCTAATTTTGACCACTTGCCCTCTGAGGACCCTCGTAATCATCAAATTGTTGTTATATCTTTTGAAAGTTTGTCCAGATTGAAAAACCACTTTTTGTAAGACTTGTCTCTTCTCCCTCGAGAGCGAATCAACTCCCGACCTGCTGCTTCATTGATCCTCACCGCTAGTGGGTCCGCTCGATCACTTATCTGGGAATTCCAATTTCGGGAAGAAGGCCGTGGAAGTAAGATTTGGAAGCCTTCATTGCAAAAGTTCATGGCACCTAAACTCCTAGAAATCTCGCCAGATTTCGATGGGTGGTAGACTGACCCTGATGAATTTTGTTTTGTCTGCTATTCCAACTTATTGGATGTCCATATTTCAGCCTAATCGAAGTTGGGTTACATAAGGCTATCGACCGTATTAGAAGAGACTTCCTCCGTCCGTCCGTATACTGATAACCCCAAATGCTCAGCTGGTATGTTGGATGAACATCCGTCGTACCACGATGAGTTAGGCGGTGGGGTATCCTTGACTTGAATGACTTTAACCTCGCCTTCTCGAGAAATGGATGGAAGTTGATTAATGATGGGAACTGGTGTGGTTAGTCAATCATGCACTATAACTATGGAGCTTCTGATTGGAATTTGTTCATCTGACGTCCGAGTCGGGTATCCTTCTTCTGGAGTGGTATCTTTAGCTACTTTCCCGCTTTCAGGGGGTGTATCATTCAAACTATTCAGAATAGAGCTCGGTCGTTATTTTGGCAGAACAGATGGTTATTTGGGCGTGCTCCAATGAATATTTGGCCTGAGGTGTTTCGAGAGACGGCTTTTCCTGACAGCATTGTTAGGGAGCTTATCACTGGTTAGATCTTGCACCATTCAAGGAGGATCCAGAGGTTGAGCGTTTTTTAGAACGCTTTGCTCTACATGAGGGCGATCAAGAGGAGGATGGGAAATGGTCGATTTTAACATCTAATAGGCTTTTTATTGTCAAATCCTTTTATTCTTTCCTGATCGACGGGGGGAGGGGGTTTGTTGTCCGGTTTCCAAGGCCATTTGGAATTTCTTATGCCTGTGGAAGGTCAACATCTTCAATTGGTTGGTTTGGAGGAATAAGATCCTGTCCCTTGAAAATTTAGCTTTCAGACGATGTAACAAGCTCCCTACAACTACGTGTGTTCTTTGTCATGCGGACGATGAGCCGGCTTGATCATCTCTTCGCGCGATCGCCTATGACTTTTGTTTTGGAATCTTTTCTTGTGACTCTTTAGGTTACCTGATCTCCCATTCTCTATGCGGGACATATGGAGCCTTGGTGGTTTAGGGCATGTTTGGTTTTAGAAGTGTTCCAATCAAGTGTCCAAAGTCCGTAGTGGCACTTCAAAGGAAGTAAAGAGTTCGTGGAAGTCCCCGCCTGACTGTGTTTGGTTGCAATAGGAAGTGTGAGAATAGTGATCAGTTCTTGTGTTTGGACAAAATGAAAAGTGAAAGTCCGCATGGTCGGGTCTCGGGAGTTCATGGTGTTTGGTTCGCATAGAAGTGGGGATCCAATCACCACTTCAGTATATGGTGAGCTTACCCCTTCAAGTATGTTTGAAGAATGTGTTAGAGTTGAATCTTTAATATATATATATATATATATGGTTTTGTTTATTGTTTGGTTTTTTATTTAAATTTCAACATTGATTTAAATTTTAAACTTAATTTTATAATTTTATTTATTTTTTATTTTTATTAAATTTTGTTTGTTTGTTGGTTTTCTATTTAAATTTTCTCATAGATTTAAATTTTAAACTTATTTATGTAATAGTTTTTAAATTTTATTTTTTAAATTTTGTTTTTTTTTTGTTGGTTTCCTATTTAAATATTGTCATAGATTTGAATTTTAAACTTAATTTTATCATTGTTTCGATTTTTAATTTTTGGTTTTGTTTGTTTGTTGGTGTTGCTATTTAAATTTTATCATTGATTTAAATTTAAATTTAATTTTGTAATTGTTTTTAATTTTTAATTTTTTTAAATTTTGTTCATTTGTTGGTTTTTCTATTTTAAATATTGCCATATATTTTGAATTTTTAAATTTAATTTTTGTAATTGTTTTTAATAATTTTTGTTTGTTTGTAGTTGCTTCACTACATAGTCATCACCATACACTATATGTAAAAAGTTGCACTATGAAATAGATACAACTTTGATATTTCATTGAAAAACAACATTGATGGAGTTTTTTTATACATGATCAACTATTATAATATACAACCATGCCACTTCCTAGTTAGCGCTTCAAAAGCTTAAGAAAAATAAACAAAAACCGAAAACATAGGAAACAATTGAATGCCCGTGTTGTACTAACAACAACTCGATAACACCGAAAGCTAGTTCGAACGCCTTCAAGCTTTGCCATCCATGTCCACTTCATTTTGTCATCTTGGCTCAAGTGACAAAAACATATGCATACAACACTTCATTGGCATTATAGGGTCCCATATGAACTTCAAAACAAAAGTAACAAAAAAAAAGTAGACCAAACACTCAATGAGTTGGCCTATGCCACTGGATGCTCGTATCTGGCAATGAGTTGACTGAAGTGTAGGTATTGGATATCCACCGCCCCGCCACACTCATTCCCAACAACAATAGCAAACAGATAACACACCATTGACTCACTTTACCAGAACTGGTTATGCCTTCTGGCTGCAATGCATTGCCTCACCAGTGCACCCAGTCGTTTGAAAATTAACATAAACATGCAAGTAACCAATGCCTCAGTGCATAATGTTCTGGTGTCATTATCATAGCCATAACAGCAACTCTTGCAAAAATTTCACAAACAAAGTGATAATATTCAGTCAGGGCATGGAAATAAATAATAAATGAAACCAATAAATTGATAACATTCATTCAGGATAAGGGAATTAAAAGTAAATGAGTAAAGAGTAATAACTTGATAACATTCAGTCAAGGTATATTAATAAATAGTAATAAATGAAAGCAATAATAAATGATAGATATATGATAAGAGGAATGGAATCTAATGAAAACACACACATAAAGTAAAACATGAATACCAATAAAAACAATCCACAGTTTATAATAGCTACGCACAACATGAGTAGAAAACTCAACAAAATAGGGCACACATGAAAGTTCAGTGGCATGTTTGCAACACAGGTAATGCATTGTGCAAAAACTTAAAGCATGGATGAAGATAAGGCATAAAGTAGTCAGTAGAAAAAAAAAACTAGTTAGGTCCACCACTTGTCCAATGATCTAAAAACCCCCCAAAGTAGTCTTCATCATAGATCGAGGAACTTCTCAACCCAAAAGTGGCGCATCTCAATCTTCTTTGCCATGAACTTGCGGGCCTCATTTTTCATCTCCATGAGATGGTCGAACACCCGTTTAAAATTTTGATCAGTGAATCCTTGAACCTCCATTACCTTTGCATACAAAATCTTTGACTAATGGGTGGGGCACCTAATTGCAGAGGCCATTTCCCCAACAACATTCACTAACTTAACCATCATGGAATTGTTTTTAGATCCCCTGGCTCGCTGTGGCCTTACAATAGAAGACATTGCCGAGCTACTTACAATAAAAGGGGCTGAGTTGCCATCTCCATCACCTTCAATATTTGCAGGCTCAATTGGTGAATCACTGTTATCATTTTCATTGTCCTCGTTACCATATTTCTCTCCAAAATCTGAATAAAGAGATGTTGCGTATGACCCTGTCGCCATATTTTCACTGCAAATAATTTTCAGACCTTCATACTTCTCGATGAGTTTGTTGATAAATGGCTTTGCAGCTGGGTGCCCCTGTTTTGAACAAAAATTTAAATTTTTTGATCATAACTTAGTAACTATAGTCAAACAAAGCAAGGGCCAAAAGTCATCAACTAACCAACCTGAGTGTATGTGTATGCACCAATTGGATCAAGAGTGATCATTTTGTTCTCATCATCCCATCTTGCCCCACTTAATTCCCTGGCCTTTTTAATCTCAACATACCTAGCCTTTAATGTTCTATAATGATTTTCCACGTTCTCAGGAGTGAAGTTGGTGCCAAATTTTGCATTTATAGCAGTGGCTGCATGTGTGAAAGCTACTCGTTTGAAAGATTTATCACACTTAATTCCCTTGTTTGCTTGGTCAACCAACAAAGGAATCAAGAAATTGTCAAACTCATTCTTCCATCTCTTGTTAGGGGTACCCTGTTTGCCTTTCATAGCCTTTGTAGTTGAACTATCAAGCGGGTAATTGGTACCCTCCATTCTGCTTCTCAGTCTATTGCATGCATCAAAACCAGAAAAAAAATTGATATTAACAAGATTTTCTTTTCGATAAGTAAAACCAATACACATGTTGAATGAGATAATCAAGCTGGGGGAAAGCTAGATTCAAGGATATGGAAAACTTAAAGGAAAATAACACAAATTTTAAAAGAAAATCCAGCTAGAAAAGAAAATATTAAGATCAGACATGAGAGCTAAATTGGCGCCACATTTCATTGGCGATCTTATCTCGGAATTCAACCCATTGTCGATTTTCCTCTCGTTGTTCACGTTGTGAATGATACTATGACAAGAGGAGATGCTCATCTTGTATGTCTCTATCGCCTAAAATCTGATCATTTGGATCAATCCCAGCAATGTAATTGTATAAAATGCAGCAGGTAATTACTAGCCAGACTTGGGTCTTGTAAGGTAAAAAGGGATGCGAAGTAAGGATTTTGAATCGATTTTTAAGTATAGCAAATGCTCTCTCGATCCTTGACCGTAACATAGAGTGCCTAAGATTGAATAATTCCTTTGGGTTCAATGGCGTCCTTCCATTGAGTTTTTTTAGATGGTATCTAACCCCCTGATAGGGGGCTATAAAACGGTTCATAGTAGTGTAGCCAGCATCTACCAAGTAGTGTTTCCCTACATGAAAAACACTAAGATCAAACACAATTCATTTAAACTTGTCATAATTCACAATTTAATGGTGTCAACCTTCTATTAGCTTCAAACCCTCGGGTTGTGGCCACGAGAGTGCATCTCTAAGGATGGTGAAATAGTTTGCTCATGCTTCCCATCCAGAAAGAATGTAAGTGAATCTAAGATCAGGATTTACAACGGCTAGCACATTTTGAGTTGGCCTTTTTCGGCCCCTAAAAGGGGGCAATTCATGGGCTGGGACGGAGGCATCAATATGCGTGCCATCCAAAAGACCAATACAGTCCTACATAACAAACAAATTTTTTTGGGAAACCTTAACTTACTGAGTCACTCACTAGTTTAAGTTATTATTATTATTAAAGTTTACCTTGAAGAAGAGATACCAATTAGGGTTGTTTTCTATGTCTGGGTGGCAGTTGCTTGTAGGAGGCTGAACCAAATCATCGCGCAATGCGCACACTGCCGTAAGACATTATTAAAGTACCTGCTAATTGTTTCCTCGGATCGAAGGAACTCTATGCGCATGGTCCTATTCTTTGTATTGTGACCAACAATGTGTAGGAAAATCGCAAGTTGTTCCTCGACAGAGACATGTCTTGTGTCAACAAGGAGGTGGGTGTCACGCATAACAGAAGCCAAATGCATAAAAGGCCCGACATCCATTTTAAGATAGTTAACACAATAGTCTTGACCACCCCTCAAGATACAGTTCATGTGCCTCTTCCTAGTTAGATCTCTGAACAACAAAGGAATACGAGACCTTGATATCCTAGGTACGTTCATTTTTTCAAATAAAATTGTAACAATGACAACAACTATTGTAAAAGCTCTTGTGAAGGGCCTCACGCGCTCATCTAATACCCAACTATCCATCGACACATATTATGGAAAAATTATGATTCATTGCACTGTGAAACAGAATTAAAAAAGATGTGGTGTAACCAGTACTGGCAAAGTTGAACATGGTACAATATAATGAGCTATAAATTATATAATGCATTCAATATTACATAACATCAATGAATTAGAAGCACACACATGAAATCTAGGAAGACATTAACCTTAACAAGATGGCATACTCTGCGGAACAGAGAATAACAAACATATCCAACAATTTAAGCAAAAGTGATAGGTAACTAGTTTGAAAGAAACCAGATATATATATATATATATATCACAAACGAAGTAAACATAATTAAAGGAAAGAAAGAATAATTGACAGGTATATGCTTTGCAAAAAGAGAATGACAATCTAAGTGAAAGTGTTAGTTATATCAAAAACAAAGTAAACAAAGTAAACATAATTGGCAGGTTTATCCTTTGCAAAAATAGAATAACAGACATATCCAACAATTTTAGCAAAAGTGATAGGTAAATAGTTTGAAGGAAAACCAGATATATACTTTGAAAGTCTACAATTCTTGTGCTGCTTATAGTCTGCATTAAGAGCATGTAAAGTAACTAACAATCTAAACATCATTGGTAAGTCTATAGATTTCAAGAAGTGAATAGTAACATATCCAACAACCAAGTGTAATCCACAGTTATATACTTTGAGAAATTTTTTGCAGACAACAATCAATTATAACTCAATAGAATTAATTTGCATGAGGAGCACGTACATATAACTGAAAAAATATAGTTCTTGTTGAGAGAAGATAAAACATATCAAACAAGCATAATAGCAGATAACACCATCAAGTAAATCAACAGAATTAACAGGCACTATACAGGTTAGCATAGCAACATCAAATAGTATTGACATAATTGGTAGGTATATAATAGCCATTAAAAGTTAAAAAAAAACCATAAAACAAAGCATTACTAACAATTACATGGATTGCATAAATTTAAAGATGACAACCACAAACAAGTAAGCATAATTAGGGGAGAATAGTTTTCAAAAAAGAACATTTGCTAACATCAACAAAAAACACTAGGAAAATATGCAAGAATAGCATGCCAAATATTGCTAATAAGAATGTAAAAATAACTGTAGGTTATATAGTTTGCATTAGGACAACATAAACATATACTCTGAATAAGAGGCCTAAAAACAGGAACAACCAAAACAAATTCACAGATATAGAGATTATTGGATAGTAGATATACATTATTAGCAATGAACATTCGAAGCAAAATTGTTTGGCCACTCAGAATGAAATGAACAAACAACAACAATAATTCGGTGACAACAAACCAATTCCAATATGAATAAAATTAAAAAAGAAACCCATGTCTGAAGAGAGTGTATAATCAACAGTTAAAAAGGGTCATGGCAAAAATAGAACGGCCATGGATCTAGCCAAAGATAAATCATGAAATAACATTTGTAAATTAAAATGAAAACACGATGACAGTAAAATGAAGAATGAACAACATCCATGGAAATAAATTTAAAAAAAACAAAAAAATAGTGCACCCATGGATCTGGTCATGACGAAAGCAAACTAATTTCATGGCTGAAACACAAGTCAGAGGAACCTAAATGGAAAGAAACCCATTAAGGAGAAGATTGAGCCATTAGAAAACTAACAAGAAAAAAACCTGAACAACAAACTTCAGCATGGGAAAAAAGGGCCTTGAATCATGAGTTTGGGAAGAAAGAAACAGACCTTAAGGAAACCCCAACTAAAAACCAAATCAAAACTCCTAAAAAGAACCCGTTAAAAACTCTACCAAAAATAAAACCCTACAGACGGATTCAAGGAAAACAACCTCAAAAAACAAACAACAATAAACCACAACTAAAAAACCATATGGAAACCCATAAAAACAGCATGATCCAACAACCCAAAACTACAATCCTTACGGGGAACCCTTAAAAACAACAAGATTAGGGAAACTCTGTAGAGGAAGAGAACATTATTGACAAGATCCCCTTGCGTATATCCCGCAAGTGCACGGGTTTGTCGAAGTAATAATCCCGAGTGAGCGGGTATCGAATCTACAGGGAATAGGGAATAAAAATACTTAATTCGATTCTTAGCTATGTAAAAGATCAATGATAATGAGTGTGACGATGATTCAATTCTCAACAGTAAAAGCAACAAGTAAGAGAGCAAAAGTAAAGAAGGGGGTAAGGCAATCGATAAAGATGGGGTACCCGGATAATGCTCCGCCTAGGATAATTGTTTCAAGTGAAAGAACCCTCTATTATGCTTCCTAATCAATGCAATGGTGAGTCGTGGAAATCCTTAATTACATAGTCCCAAATCTAAGGTCAACTATGCCTAACTCTATACATGTCCCGGAGGAGAAATCGAACAATCTCAACACCTCGCACTCGCATAGAGTTGCAATGAGCTCTAGGGATTCCAAGTGATAAATCTCTTCCTTATTATAGACCTAACCCTTTGGTCCAGGTGGAAGGTCCCTAACCACAATTGAGCCCTAGATACTAAGATCACCTCAACGCTTCACTACGTTGCACGCGCAACTAAGCCCCAGCGGAAGTTCATCCCTTAGACCATTCACTCTATTATGACTGCAAAGAACTCGAGGAACGGAGGTAGAATCTATCACGCTGGAGGGGAAAGGGGACGCTCCTGTACCTCTCGACTCACCCTCTCAACCCTCTCCAACCTAGCTTTGTCTAACGCTCGTGGTGTGTGACTCACTCACAAGGTTACCAACAAGAACTCTTAACCCTAGTGTCACTCTAGGGGAAATGTTCATACAATCAAGCATTCAAGGTTGGAACTCAAAAAAAAATCAATTTATTGAAAGCATAATAAAGAGGTTCAAAGAAATAAATACATCCTAGGGTTCACAATACCCGAGTACCCACTAGGGGTTTAGCTCTCCATGGAGCTAAGTACAATCAAAGAAATAGAATGTAAAAGCAATGAATCCATAAAAGAAACCCCTCGATAGTCGTGGTCGATGGTCTTGTGGAAAGTCCTCTACTAGTCGTCCAAGGATTCCCTCGTCCCGGTATAGGATACGCCTCGACGGAAGCTCCCCTACTAACCTTCTTCCTAAGGAATGACGATGTCGAGCCGTAAAACCTCTCCAAAAACCTTGGCCAATACCCTCAAAACCCTAGCCAAGCCCTCTCTCAAGTTGGGGAAAAAGATGGAGAAAAAAATACTAAAATCGGGGCTGATTCGGCTTTAAATAGGGCTGGAATCGGGCGACTACACGGGCGTGGATGCTTCACGCACCCATGGGGAATTTCCACACGGGCGTGGATAATTTCCACACGCCCGTGTGGATCCTCTGAACTCCTGTTTTCGCGACCGGCTGTGAACAGTGCTGCTACAGTTTTTTCTACCGTGTTGCTACAGTGCTCTGCTACAGTATCCGGCCAGAATAGCTTCCCGAATCCATACTTTCATCGGAGTAACGCAAACGGGCACACGTTTACGTCGTGGATCACTTGCATCTTCAATGATAGGCACGTTGTTGAAGCTTTTGTTCTATGTGCATAAGTCGGAATGCTCGAGTGTGACTGCCTTTGTGCCCCTCCAAATGGATGTGCCAACTCGAATACGAGGAGGTTGGCACACATTCTAGCATCTCACATCGACCTATGTCTTCGTGTTTGAACCTTAGAAAGATTTCCTCCAAAATCGGTGCATTGTAATCCACATTGGCTTCTTTCCTTCATACTTGGCCTCACAACCCTACCTGCACGAAAGTAACATAAAAACACACATATTAGTGTAAAAACCTGAGAAAAGTAATGCTCAACATAAGGAATGAACGCTTCGAATTCATATCGCACAAGCACTTATCAATTATCTTCCAAAACCTACAAAGAAATGAACAAACCTTGTGAAGTTACTGATCTATGGCACTAGGACAACATCTCAGCGTCCCTAGAAGAGACAGCAAGGAGATTTGTGAAAGGCGGCGGGTGAAGAACCCTAGCAAGAGTGCAGGAGAGAAGAGGCAATATTGGGAAACCCTAATGAAAACCGAGAAATCAAATGAAGCGGTAGTGATAATAGCGAGGTCACGTGGGCGAACGTGGTGGAAGTGTGACTTCAGCATGTTATAGAAAAAGCACCGAACTACGACTTCGGAGTTTTTCTCAGGGAAGTGGAAACGCTAAAGTGAACATATTTGGAAGTGTCACATCACCACTTCGGTCACGAGTTTAGCAAACCAAACGTGTGGAACTGGAGTCGAACTGAGGACCTCGGTCACTTCGCCCCAAAAAGAAGTTAACCAAATAGGCCCTTAGACTTAGACCTGCTTTAGAGCGTTCTGGGTGGCATCATTATTAAAGCTATTGTGTCGGATTATTTGGCTAACTAGGAATAACTACATCTTTAATGATATCTTCGGGTCTTCTCAGTCTATTATTTTGAAAGTGGCTCATGTATTGATCTCTTTTTTTTCTTCAGCCTTGGTTTCCCAGCAGGAGAAGCTTGAGGAGCACATTTCCATTATTCGTCTTAGTCTGCGTTCTCTGGTCCTCGTGATGATCCCACTGGTGGAGCAGCTCCTGGTGATGAGGCTCCTGATCAGGCTTTTGGCTAGTTTCTTTTTGGGTTGTTGTGCTTAGCCGCTTGCTTGGTTGTTGGTGTTGGTGGTCTCTTTTGATTTCCACGCTCTAGTGGTTTTTATCTATAGTTGGTCCTTTCTTTCTGTTTCTTTGGCGAGTACTGTTTTCCTTCTTTTTGAATAAATATTGTTTATCCACCTTTATAAAAAAACACATTGAGGGGCATTTCAGAAGTATTGAAAAGTAAAATGTTAGAAAGTGTCAGAAAAAAGGACTTTTTTGGGATATGAAATAGTCAAAAATTTTTTTTGATAAAATGTATAAAATTGGAAGGATGACAGGGATAATTTTTTTTTAAAAAGAATTATATTAGAAAAAATTATAATTTTATTAAAAATTTATTCACATTTGTAAACATCACACCAAAATCATGTGATGGATTTTTACAAAGCCCAGGTATTGGTAATTTTTCAAAAACACATTTTTTTTAATTATAAATTGAATTTTTTGAAGTTATTATCATTCTTTTAAATTTATATTTTGTTTTGAACCGTATTTATTTTGGGGAAAATGTTATTATTATTATTTGCATACACATTAATCTTGATTTATTTTTACATTAGTTTAATGTGGTTTTTAAAATTTTAGCCAGTCAATGAGATAAATGTACAATTTTTGTGTTTATTTATACCCAAAAGTGTATAACGATTGTGTACTCTTATGATGCAATCTCCATCAATACATCACTCTTACACATAAAAAAACACCACTAGTGCTTGGTTATTGATTATTATTATTGTTTTTTTAATACATATTAAGAGGGAATAATTTACCTTTTACCTTCTCTCAAAACATGCTAACAAATTATTATAAACTTTTTTGTATTAGTTTAATGGTCCCATAAAATTCTAGCCCATCAACTGACTAAGTGTACAAAAGTTGGGTGCTTTTATTTCCCAAAAGGGTATAATGATAATGTATTCTTATAATGCAATTTCCCTTGTTAGATTATTCTTTACACATTGAAAACACAAAATGTATAAGAATTTTGAATTCTTGTGATGAAATCTCCACCGTTCTCTTTACACACACACACAATTGTTCTCCATACTCAAGGTTTTAGATGGATTTTAATTTTATTTTTGGTTGAATCCACCTACTTCTGAACTGAATGACTCTCCATCCATGCTCCCACCCATGGTGATCCTTTTATAACCCCTTTCTCCTTTTCTCTGAATCTCCCGCCCCGATGATTTTATTTTGATTTTGTAGTGCTGCAAGATCTCTATCTTTCTCTGTCTAGCTCAATTTTAATCTCCATATATCTCTAAGGTAAGCAAATCTCATTTTGTTTTATTTATTTAATTATGTAAATAGTGTTTGCTAATATTATATAATACATCTTAGATAGCAAATGCTTACCATGTTTCAAAAACTAATTCAAGTATATATTAGAGAATCTAAAAAAATCCATAAAACCTGTGGCGATGGCCGTGCATTCTCGTTTATATTATTAAGATGGAAAAAAGTCATTAATCACATATTTTCCGTAAGTCTAAGTACTTGTCAAATCAAATGTATCAAACTTCTTTACAAAAAATAAAAAAATAAAAAAATAAAAAAATAAGAACAGGTAGATAAATTTGACTTAACGATATGATGGCGCTGAGGCAAATTTTGATATTAAAATGATGAGATAAGTTATATATAAAAATAATGATGTTGAAGTAAATTTGGCACACAACAATAATGACTTCAATGGATTGCTAATTGTCAGTGATTTGTACACATTAATCATGATAGTATGTTTTAGCAATGTGTGTGTGTATATATATATAGATATGTATATTCATAGTTATGTCTATTCATAGTACATTATAATATAACATCTGGGGCTTGTTTGGTTTGGAAGTGATCCACAAAAATGGTGAAAATCTGAAAGTGCCATCTTAGTAGAAGTTAGAGTTTATGTGCAAATTGCCAATTTGGAATGTTTGGTTGTAGAGAGAACTGTGGCATCACTGAACACTTCTTTATGTTTGGTTTGGGGAAGTGAAAATCTTATAAATTTGACATGAATAGTTCATATTATTTGGTTGGTAAGGAAGTGGAATTCCATTTAGGGATGTCAATAGGGCGGGGGAAGCCTCTACGCCCGCCCCGCTTGAAACAAAGTCTGACCCTTGTTCCACCCCGCCTCACCCAAATATAGTCACCCCCGCACTCACGTGCCTCGGTTTTATCACCCTATTTGGGGTCGAAAACTGTGGGTCGGGATGAAAATTGCCATCTCTACTTCCACTCACCGGTTCCTTGGTAGAGTGAGGTTACCTTCTCAACTTTGTTGGGCTAGGAGGGTTAAACGTTAAATATGTTTTTTTTTCTCTTTTTTGTTAAATAGCATGATGATTATTAAATTTTTTTAAAATTAATTTTTTTCTCCTTTTTCTCATTGTGATTTTGAAATGCTTTGAAATGTTAGGCATAAATTTAAAATTACATATGGATTATGTAATGCTTTCTTATAAGTTAGAATCCAAGTCAAGGAATGAGGAGCACGTGGCAGTCAAAGGAGTAGTGAAAAGCAAAAAAGAAAGAGAGTGGCTCAAGAACAATTGGGGACAGCCTGGAGAATGGTAAAGATGCTCATCCAACGGATGAGATCCAATCGAGAAGAAGAACAGACTGAGGTTGGGAAACCCTCACCATTGGGATTACATCTTGGGATAAATAGGCTCAGGGGTGGGTGAAAAAGGGGGTATGACTAAAGAAGCATCAAGGGCCATCTCTGTGGAGTAGGGGAGAAGGAATCGGTGCTAGTGTACTACCGGGTTTGGTTACTTATATTCTATTATTTTGTTCTTGTTCTAAGTTTGGATTGTTGCTTGCTTTTGATATCCATGAATTGTTAATCAGTCTATGCTATCGTTGTGAACTCTCTATTATGATGTTAGATCTGGTATATTTCTCATTGATAGCTTGAAGGTGGAATCTATTGAATCAGATCTATTAAAATTACAGATAGTTAGCACCTGTGTGTGATTAACTGCTTTTGAGGTGCATTTCAGTTAGGGTTTGTTGCTAATCCTATTGGGCTTAATTGAATTGGAGTTGTGAATCTACTGATATGAGCAAGGACAATTACATTTTGGTGCTTTCGTTATCGACCTCAAGACATGGCGGAAAATACCATACTCAAGGAACTTTCAGCCAAGATGGAGACCATTATGGCTATCTTGGATCAAAAGGAAGCGAAAGATCAAACTAAAGATGAAAAGAATCTTTTCAGTCACAGCTCTCCTTAGCTTCATCTTCTCAACCGGATCAAAACCTGGGGGATTATGTTGCTATTACTGAGGTGAGAGCCCTGCAATCCATCACCTTGGCGTGCTGCTAAGCTGGATCTGGCTCGGTTTGATGTTGGTAATGCCCTGCAATGGATTTTTCAAGCAAAACAATTCTATGAGTAATATGATATCCCAGATTCCTATCGGTTGAAGGTTGTTGCCATTCATTTTGATGGGCTCGGTAGTACCTTGGTACCAGATGTTGCAAAAGGCAGGTGTTGTTTCTTCATGGAACGACTTAGCAAAAGAAATCGAAACTACCTATGGGCCTTCCATATTTGATCATCCCCGGTTTGCACTTTTCAAATTGTTCCAGGAAAGCTCTGTTACTAACTATTATCATACATTTATGGCCTAAGCTAATTGAGTCACTGGATTGTTTGCTAATGCATTATTAGACTGCTTCCTCAGTGGCTTAAAGAAAGAATTACCGAGAGATGTAATTCCTTGGCATCCTAATACAATTACTAAGGCCATTACATTGGCAAGATTGTATGAAGATAAGTATGGTTTTGGAGGAGGTGGGCTTCATCCAAGCAAATTTAAACAATCCTATGTTCCCGATATATCTGCAGCTTCTATAAAGCCTGTTCCTTTGGCTTTACCAACACCTCCTGCAACTGCAAATAGGCCCCCAGCACTTCTAGGACCATCCGTTCCTCATCCATCATTTAAAAAGATGTCTTATTCGGAATTGCAATAGAGGAGGGCCAAGGGGTTATGCTACAACTGTGATGCACAATTCTCACCGCATCATAAATGGCCCATCAAAAGACTATTATTATTGCAATGGGCTAAAGATTTACCAGATGTTCCTGATACATTGGATGAATTTTCACCAGAGCAATCTCAGCAATTGCAGCAGGAATTTCAGAGTTTCTTACTATATGCGATGGATAGTGCTGTTATTTCTGGTACACTTAGATTCACTGGTCGTATAAATGGGCATACAATACAAGTTTTGTTGGATGACGGCAGTGACAATTTCTTACAGCTAAAAGTCACTAAATTTTTGAAGTTACCCATCCTGCCAATTCCTCCTTTCAAGATTTTAGTGGGCAATGGGAATGCATTACAGGTTGAGGGCCTGATCAGCAAACTGCAAGTGACAATCCAGAACACAGCACTGCAAATGGATGTTTATGTGTTGCCTATCACAGGCACAGATTTAATTCTTAGTGCCTCATGGTTAGCTACTCTAGGGCCTCATATTGCAGATTACATCAACCTATCTATACAATTTGTATGCGATAATCAACTGGTTACCTTGAATGGTGATACCACTTTGAAACCACATCTCACTTTAGTACATCAGCTGAATCGGTTGTGCTCCACCAAAGCAATTGATGCTTGTTATACTTTGTCAATATGACCAGCTTGTCCCAATGGAAATCAAAGTGATACAACATATCAGCAACTTCCTGTGTCCCAAAATTCTCCTCTAAATTTTCCTGCAGATATGTTGTTAGAGATACAGTAATTATTACTCCAATATCAGAGAGTATTCGACTTAACATCTGGATTACTCCTTTCCAGATTTTTTGATCACTCAATTCCATTGCTACCAGAGGCTGTGCCGGTGAAAATTAAGCCCTACAGTTATCTTCACAGCCAGAAGAAAGAAATTGAAAACATGGTGAATGATATGTTGAAAGATAGTTTGGTGAGAAAGAAGCCACTGATTACAGCAAGCCTATCTTATTGGTGAGAAAGAAGGATGGTTCTTGGCGCTTTTGCACAGACTATACAACATTGAATGCAATTACCATTAAAGATGCGTCTCCCTTTCTAACTGTGGATGAGTTATTGGATGAACTCCATGGAGCCTGTTTTTTTTTCTCGAAAATGGACTTACGATCTAGTTATCATCAAATCTTAGTGAATCCAGATGATAGGTTCAAAACAACTTTTCAGACACATAATATGCATTATTAGTGGCTTGTGATGCCTTTTAGGTTGTCCAATGCACCCGCAGCATTTCAGCCACTGATGAATCATATTTTTCAGTTTGCATTAAGAAAGTATGTCCTAGTCTTTTTTTGATGATTTTCCTCATCTACAGCAAGTCATGGAAGGATCATTTGGCACATTCGAAAAAGGTTTTGCAAACATTGCAAGACAACCAACTATTTGTAAAATTTTCTAAATACGTTTTGGCTTACAACAGGTAAATTATTTGGGACACATTGTGTCAGTTAAGGGTGTCTCAATGGATGATGCAAAGGTGAGAGCTATACTTACCTGGACGTTTCCTTTTGATTTGAAGCAATTTTGGGGATTTCTTAGGTTGTGCGTCTATTATCGACATTTCATTCAAAATTATGCTTCCATAGCTAGGCCTTTAACAAATCTCTTGAAGAAGGATAGTTTTCTCTAGACTTCTGCTGCAACTACTGCTTTTGAGACACTTTAATTGGTTGTAACTTCTGTACCGGTGTTAGTGTTGCCTGATTTCACTCAAACATTTCCTCTGGAAACTGATGCATCAAGGTCCGGAATTGGACCTGTTCTAAGTCAACAAAAACATCCTATAGCTTTTTTCTACAAGAAGATGACTCCCAAAATGCAGGCACAATCTACCTACATCAGGGAATTATATGTATTGACTGAATTTGAAGCAAAGTTCCAACATTACTTATTGGGTCATAAATTTGTCATCAAGACTAACCAACAAGCTCTAAAGCATTTGAACACACAGGTCATCCAAATTCCTGAACAGTAGAAGTGGCTACTGAAATTATTGGGATTTGATTTTTCAATAGAGTATAAGCCTGAGAAAGACAATATAGTTGCTGATGGCTTATCTTGATGTTTTTCTTTGATTTTTTCTACTGCTCATAATTCAGTTATTCAGTTGATATAAAATTCTCAATCTGCAGATTTTTAATTTCAGTAATTCATTTCTGATATTCAACAGGATAGACACAGTCACAATAATTATGAATGGAAGCACAATATCTTATGGTGGAAAGGCAAGGTTGTTGTTCCTAATGATCCACACCTTCAGCATATATTGTTGCTTGAATTTCATTCTTCCTTACTAGATGGGCATGCAGGACAATTGAGGGCATTTCAAAGATTGGCATTTCAATTTTATTGGCCTGGCATGAGAAAAGTGTTAAAACAATTTGTTAATGCTTGTGATACTTATCAGAAGGCTACGCATCTTAATACACACCCAGCTGGCCTCTTATAACCTCTTCCGATTCCTCACCAAATATGGGAGGATATATCCATGGATTTCATCTGTGGCTTGCCAAGCTCCAAGGGGTATTATGTGATTTTGGTGGTGGTTGACAGGTTATCTAAGTATGGACACTTTTTTCTACTTCGAGGTGATTTTACAAGCCATTCAGTAGCACATGTGTTTGTCACACATGCCCTCAAACTCCATGGTATACCAAGATCAATTGTGTCTGATCGGGATAAAGTCTTCACTAGTAAGTTTTGGCAGGCTTTATTTGCTCATATGGGAACATCATTAGCAATGTCCTCCACTTATCACCCAGAAACCGATGGTCAGACCGAGAATCTGAATAAGTGTGTGGAGCATTACTTGCGCTATTTTATTGTACATAACCCAAAATCTTTGGTAGACTTGCTTCCTTGGGCGGAACTATCTTACAACATAGCTTTTCATACAAGTTTAGGCATGACGCCTTTCCAAGCTGTGTATGGTCGTGAGCCACCGGCGTTGATTCCTTATTAATCTAATTTTGATGATCCAATTTCAGTTTGTGATTTACTGCAGCAAAGAGACACTCTTTTATAGCAATTGAAAGAAAATTTGCACACCACACAGGCACGCATGAAGCGGTTTGCTGACCGGAAATGATTTGAAGTTCAATACAATATGGGTGAATGGGTTCTGGTTAAACTTCAGCCTTATCATTAAAATTCAGTTTTTCTCAAGGGGAATCATAAATTGGGAATGCGCTAATTTGGGCCATATCAAATTTTACAGAAAATTAGTGAGGTTGCTTACAAACTGGTATTACCAGAAGACTCAAAAATCCATCATGTCTTTCATGTTTCAGTTCTCAAGCTTTATGTGGGTGGATCTCCCGGCAGCAATTCTCCAATGCCTCCTATGACAGTGGAATAGGGTCTTGGATTTGTTCTTCAATCTTGGATCATACTACAACAATCTAAGTCAATTAAGCAATTGTTAATTGCTTGGTTGGGGTTGCCAGCCAGTGAATCTTCTTGGGAGAATTTTTCTATGTTGAAGAACCATTATCCACATAAATATGCAGACCTTGAGGACAAGGTCTTCCTTGATGGAGGGGCAAATGTAATGCTCCCTTATAAGTTAGAGTCCAATTCAAGGAATGAGGAGCACATGGCAGTCAAAGGAGTAGTGAAAAGCAAAAAGGAAGAGAATGGCTCAGGAATAATGGGGGACAGCCTCGAGGATGGTAAAGATGCTCATCTAACGGATGAGATCCAATCAAAGAAGAAGAGCAGATTGAGGTTGGGAAACCCTCACTATCGGGATTATATCTTAGGATAAATAGGCTTAGTGATGGGTGAAAAGGGGGGTATGGCTGAAGAAGCATCAAGGCCCATCTCTACAGAGTAGGGAAGAAGGGATTCAGTGGTAGTGTACTGCCGGGTTTGGTTACTTATATTCTAGTATTTTGTTCTTGTTCTTAGTTTGGATAGTTACTTGATGTTGATATCCATGGACTATTAATCAGTTTATGCTATCATTGTGAACTCTCTATTGTGATGTTAGATCTGGTATATTTCTCATTGATAGCTTGAAGGTGGAATCCATTGAATCGGATCTATTAAAATTACAGAGAGTTAGCATATGTGTGTGATTAACTTCATTTGAAGTGCATTTCAGTTGGGGTTGGTTGCTAATGCTATTGGGCTTAATTGAATTGGAGCTGTGAATCTACTGATCTGAGCAAGGATCATTATAGATTACTAACATGGTGCTTTTTTAAACAATCTTTACATTACAAATTATGTTCTTAAAATATTAATTTTATAATACTATATTCTACAATAACACAACATTAATTCTTACAAAATTATCCTTGAAAAAACCTACTATTTTCATTTCTCACAAACAACGCAAGCTTTAGTACCTAGAAAATACAATTTCTACATTTTCGTTTAAGAAAGGAAAGAGAGCAAAAAACATGAGCATATCCATGAACATTCCTAATTCATGCATAACACTATGTCCAATCACAAAACAAAAAAAAAAAACAACAACAACAACAACAACAACGAGTTTGCATGAAACTCTTGACATCAACTTAAGTTTACAAATCCATACAAACACTACAAGAAAATTGGGATATAACGGCAAATTTTAGCGGTGGTTTTATATGTGCTGCTAAATTTATAAGTATAAAAATATTTTTACATATACATACTCTATAAAATCTGTAATCACACACATACCCTTCATTTGTGGTTCCATAAATATTTTTAAGTTTAATTAATTATGTGCTATTAATAATGTATATTTAAGATTTTATATAATTTTTTAATAAATTTTTAAATAAATTTATATTTATAAATATTTTTTTTGTAAAATATTTTTTAATAGAATTAATTTTTAAGGGGCTATGTGAAAAAAATAATTTAAATAACAGTTGTAAATATATATACATACTATAAAGTTGATCCCCTTAAAAGCTCTTAAAGCCCTTCAATGCCATTTGGAGCATGTTGATTGGTGTTTTTTTTGTAATTTTTTTGTTATTATGTTAAAAATGATTGATGAAATTTGATCCTAACTCCTTTTCAAAACATCTTTATATCTATCTAATCCAAATTGATTATTGCTCTTAAGCCCTTCAATGCCATTTGGAACATGTTGATTGGTGTTTTTTGTAATTTGTTTTAGAATTATTGTTATTATGTTAAAATTAATTAATGAAATTTGAGCCTAACTCCTTTTCAAAACATCTTTATAACTAACTAATCCAAATCGATTATTTTAAACAAGTAATTTAATAGATTTCTATTAAAAAAATTCAATTTATTATGATTATAATAATGGTTTTACATTTAGGTTTTGATTAGGTTTTGCGCAACTTTAGTCGCGGATTCATCAAGGGTGTTGATGATGCCACGTGGACAGATCGTTTGGGTGCTTTCTCATCCCACCGTATCTCAGTTTTGAATTCTGAATTGCTAGAGAGAGAGAGAGAGAGTTTATTGAAAATTTGAGATTCTCAACGTGGTGGTCCTGTGGTCTCAATCACGGCAACACTCCTCATTGTGGCCATCTTCGCCATCAAGTGACCTTGAGCATTTGAGTTTTGATTTTTTGCGATTTGAGGTTTTTTATGTTTTCAAATTTTTCTTCAGTAGTTGTTTGTTAAGGTTTTCGATGAAATAAATACAGGCCATGCTCGAGCTGATGGACATGGCCAAAAATGATGCCATGGCCAAAATTTTGTTTTCTTTCGATTATGTTAACAATTATTAAAATCCTGGTTCTATTGATAAAGCAAACAAAGTTTTTGTTGAGATGAATGGAAGAACTCTTATTCCCTGGACTTCAATGATCAGTGCATACTTATAGTATAGCCGAGCTAAGCAAGCTATCCAACTCTTTGAGCTTTTTTTTTTGCGTCTTCCTCTTCAAGATGGAGAATGAAATATCTCAAGCAAGCTTTAGGTACTTTCCCCTTTTTAACACAGTTTTTGGGATTCAAATTTTGTGCAGGTTTTTTAAATTTCAATGATTGCTATACAATGTGAAATTCTCTTTGATAAATCATTGTTTTTGACACACCCCTGTGTGTGTGTGTACCGCAAGTGCACGGGTTATCGAAGTAATAAAGTACCCCGGTGAGTGGGTAGTCGTATCCACAAGGAATAGTTGTTAGGAAGCAAGTAGTGATGCTATTTAGCTATCAAGTGAAATAATTTGTGATTTGAGTGAACAATATCAACACAAATGAAATAAAGAAAAGAGAAAGGAAACGCAAGAGGAGTAAAGAGAGGTAATCGATATAAAGATTGAGTACCTGGACATTGCTCATCCTAGGACTATTGTTTCAAGTGTAAGACTAGTTATTATGCCTCCTAACTGAAGTTTAATGAGTCGTGGACATCCAAAGACACACGGTCCCAAACCTAAGGTTAACCGTGACTAACCTTACACTATGCCCCGGACGGAAAGGTATTCTCTCGACGCCTCACACTGTGCAGAGTTGCTTAAAGCTCTAAGGATTCCAAGTGATAAACCCTATTCCCTAATATAGATCTAACCTTTTGGTTCAGGCAAAAGACCCCTAGTCACAATTAAGCCCTATCACCAAGGATTACTTCAACACTTCACTCTGTTGCTTTCGCAACTAAGCCCCAGTGGAGTTTGTCTCTTAGCACTTCACTCTATCATGACCACAAAGAACTCTTAGAACGTGGAGTTAGGATAAATCACGTCGGAAGGGAAAGGGGACGCTCCGCTACCTTTCGACTCACCCTCTCGACCCTCTTCAACCTTGCTTTGTCTAACCCTAATGGAGTGTCACTCATCCACAAAGATTACCAAGATTGATTCTCAACCCTAGTGTCACTCTAAGGGAAAATCAATACAACAAGCATTGAAGGTTGAAACTCAATTAAAACATCAATTATAGAAGCAAACCATGAGTCAATGAAACAAAATCATCCTAGGGATTTACAAGTCCAAACACCCACTAGTGGTTTAGCTCTCCATGGAGCAATACATAATCAACAATGAAATCAAAAGTAAAAGCATGCTATCCATAGATAAAACCCCCTTGTAGTCCATATCGATGGTCTTGTGGAGCAGCCTCATCTTCTCCAAAGGTTCCCTTGTTAAACCTAGGGCACACCTCGCTGAAATCGATGCCAATGAAAGCTCCCCCCAATAGCTCTCTTCTAAAGGAACGTGATGTCGAAAGGCCGTAGAACCGCTCCAAAAACCTAGGCAAAGCCTCTCCAAACCCTAGCCGTAAGCGTCTCCAAAGATGGGCAAAAGATGGGAAAAAGATCCTTTAATATCTCTCAAAACGCAGTATTTATAGGGACTGAAATCGGGCATCCACAGAACATGTGGAATTTTCACACGGCCATGTGGATTTCCAGAACTCGGTTCCCCATGAGTTGTGAACAGAATCGCTACTGTGGTTTTGCTACATTGATTTACTATAGTAAATTGCTACAGACTTCGCCAAAATGCTCCCGAATCTAATCTTTTCATCGAGGCCACATGAATGGGCACACATCCATTCGGTTGATCGCATCGTGTCTTCAATGAAACCACATTGACGGAGCTCTTGCTAATGTTGCATGAGTCGGAACAAATGAGTGTGAATGCCTTTTGTGCCCCTCCACTTTGCGTATTCTCTTGAGCACAATGGAGGTTGGGACACACCCAAATGTCTTTGAGCACAACTTGCGTCTTCCCCTTTGTTCGGCCCAAGAACTCTACCACAATCACGTTCATGATCTACTTTTGCTTTCTTTTTTCCAACTTTATCTTCACCACCTTAAATGCAAAAAAGAACACAAATACACACGAATAAGTGATAAAATCTGAGAAAAGTAAAGCTCAATATAAGAAAAAAATAGATCGTATTACTTATACACAAGCACTTATCAGTTTTCCAATTCTATTTCATAAAAAAAACATTATACATAAAAATATTATTATTGTTTCTGGAAGGGTCTTCAGATCACTTTTGGTGATGATCATTACTCTTTCTACAACCCACATATAGCTATAAGCTGATGACTATCTAGGATAATGAATGAAAAAAAACACAAGATATTTTATTCATAAGTGCTTATTATTGACAATCAATTATTGGCTTTACGATAAGAGTAATTAGACTCAAGAGAATTGCTTAATAAATTATTGAGCACATGTGCAATGTTTTTTTGTTTTTAGGTAATTGTTGGGTTCATGAGAAATTCTCTATGATAAATCATTGTTTTCCAATTTTGTTTTATAATAGAAAAAAACATTATACATAAAAAGATTATTGTGGTTTCTAGAAAGATCTTCAGAGCACTTTTGTGATGATCATTAACTCTTGCTATAGCCCATATATAGCTAGAAGCTGATGACTATCTAGGATAATGAATGTAAAAAAAACACAAAATATTCTATTCATAAGTGGTT
Source organism: Dioscorea cayenensis subsp. rotundata (assembly GCF_009730915.1). NCBI lineage: Eukaryota > Viridiplantae > Streptophyta > Magnoliopsida > Dioscoreales > Dioscoreaceae > Dioscorea > Dioscorea cayenensis. The sequence goes on from NC_052473.1 coordinate 12,781,985, forward strand.
ATTGTGATAATCAATTATTGGCTTTATGATACGACTAATTAGACTCATGAGCCTTGCTTAGTGAATTATTGAGTAGGTTTTAGGCTAATGATGATAATTGGAAAAAAAATTTAATTGGGAATACTCTTCTATAAATAGCCACTCCAATGATGTTATAAGTGTTTATCATTGAATACTCCTAATTTCAAGTTTGGTCATATTATTGCTTTGAGGTTTGTATTTATCCTTTTTGAATCTTTAGTTGTAATCTTTTAGTTATGTATAAATAATTTAAAGTACTAAATACTCACATATGAAAAAAAAAGTAGGGGAGGAAAAAACAATTGATTCCTAAATCTCTTCTTTTTTTCACAAATTCATACAATGATATTTTTCATACATGATATATCGATGAATCACTTTTTTTTTAACTTTACACAAGTTCTGCAATGAGCTTCAAGTATAATTCACAACTCAAGCCCCCAGGCTAAAACCAATTGGTGAAGATCACAGTAACAACGATATGGGATTGTTATGTCCCTACTTCAGACAGAATTATTGGTATCGCATTCTTGGCAACTGATAGTCTGGTAATGAGAGATAATCTTACCAATATATATATATATATTTATTTATTTCATAGCTTTAATTGATATAACACAAACCATGGTACATATATACTATAATTTATGATGGAAACATCATTTTTAAGGAGATGCAATACATGTCCAAATTAGAGATTTTGATTGCCCAACGTTTAAAAAAAACTTATTGAAGGTTCAGTGTACAAGATTGATAAATTTCAAGTAGTTTGACTGAACGTCCGCTATTTATCAACCACAAGAGAATTTGCTATCCTCTTTAGCTTCATTATACAGTTGACATTAATATTTGATGATCCTACTCCCTATCCTTGATATTACTTTCAATTTCTAGATCTAGAAAAAATGGCACCACAAGCAAATTCTGACAAATATTTGAAAGGTAGAATTATTACGACAAAGTTTAAATATATTAAGTTTTTTATATAAACTAATGTATGAATTTATTATGCAGATGCATGCAATTGGAACTCTAATGTCCATTGGCCCAATGTTGAGCATTCAATTAACCAAGTACGAAAAATTGTTGAGAAAAGAGATGTTTTCCTAAAAGAAGCAAGGTAAGAAAAAAAAATAAACCACTTCTTTGTAATAATTTTACCATTTGTAAGTGAATATTTCACTGGATTTATGCTTATTTAAATGCTATCATAAATATTGCAAATGAATTCATACTAATTTAGCAAGATTGTTTCGTCATATGTGGACAAAAAAAAACATCGATTAATGGTGATGAGCTAAACATAACAGTATGGGAGTCTAGCTTTTCTCAATTAAATGCTAGCAAACTCCTTCAAATCAAACCAAGTCCCGTGCTTCTGTTTGCTGGAACAGTTATAAAGACATTCCAAGGTAAGTCAAAGAAAAATAATAAAATAAATTCATATGAATATTACAACATAGTAACATTTTTTACTATTGACTATGAACAATCTATCTAGCTTCAACTTCAGCCACAAGGATCTATATCAATTTGGATATTCGTGAGACAAAAGCAATACAAGAACTATAAGGAAATTATTTACAAGAGAAACTATTAACTGTTACCACTGTTCTTGCTCTATCGACTATGTTAATAATGCAAACAAAATCCTGGAGAACAACCAGTGCAATTACTATCTTCACCAAATCAAGTTCCAAATATGCAACAAAGAATTCAAGAAGCTAAATATGCTACAATTGTCAGCTCTTGGAATTTTCACTTGCTACAATTGGTGTAAGTAAACAAAATTTTATCAAATTGGACAAGGCATAAAACAAAAGACATTATACAAAATTAATAAAATTGAACTAAAACTAAAAATTTGCCTATGTTACACAGACACACTATTTAAATGTGATCCTTGGGTAGAGGAAATTGATACTTCAAATGGTTGGTTCTTTTTCTCTTGCAATATATGCAAAGAAAAAAAAAATCATGAATGAAATAGATAATGGTGAGTTTTGTTGCTATGAACATGCCCAAGGAGTTCCAAAGTTAACGTAAGTGTTGCAAACACTGATAAGCATAGTTCTTAACTTATTGATTAACATATATATTTTCCCCTCCTCTTACAGGTTGAGATTGCGAATGATCATTAAGGATAAAACCACTGACATGGAAATTACAGCTTTTGATAGACAAGCTGAATTGATAACAAATATTAATGTAGATTTTATGTAAGCTATTGAAGAAGTATCACAATCAATAATCCCTGAGAAAATAACCACCATTGTAAAGAAAAAATTTACTTTTTTTGTTGGATTGCCACCAAAAATGATTGAAGATGACGTCTTGACTTATAGAATTTACAGAACAAAGGTAATTCATCTAGAAGGACAAAGTTATTTCCAAACACTAAAAGTGCAGCTTGCACTTAAAGAATCTCCTATAGAAGATAAATTGCAGAATAAAAAAAGCTCCCAAAATAACACAAATGACACACTTGGATCTTTTACACAAGTTGAACTTCCAGCAAACCTACCTTTAGTAGAATCTTCAGCTAAGAAACCCAAGAGGTAAGCGTCTGAGAACAAAAAACAAAAACAAAATGTTACTAATCTTTGTAGTTATTGATGGCAAAACTAATGCACATTATTAAACAGGGGAAAGGAGAAGATTGAATAAAAAAAACTTTGAAGACATGAACAACAAGAAATTCCGATGCAAAAATTTCAAGGCACAAGAAGCACATGAATTTTCTGAGAACAATAATAGGCAACTATTTTGACTACTTACTTTTCAGTTTGTAGATTGGATTAGTGTTTAAATAATCTGTATGTTGATTAAGACCCTGCTGTTGAATTATTCTTAAATGTTGATGTGTTTGTACAGCTTTACTACTCTACTTTAATTACAAAGTTTGTGTTAGTCTATAAATAATATATTATATTGATTTGGTCCATGTTGTTTTGTTGTAAATTCTGTTCTCCATATATTGTTCTATATTTCGAACTTTTTGTTTATTGTTGATTTCTTTTTCTTTGAATTAATGATTGGTTAGTTGAGTGTAATTATTGGATCTATTCACATCTATGGTTCTTGCATTTTACTTATTTATTAATCTTTTGATACTTGCTTAAGTATTGAATGAGATATTGATAGGTTTGTAGGTACTTGGATGCTGAATCATTTGTAAATTTCTATATCTTGATTGACCATTTTGTTTCTACTCTGTGGATGTAAAGAACCACTAGATGCGTTGATTTCATTATTGGATTGTTGGATTTGTTCCAGTTTGAGAAAGTTATAAAAAAAGGTTTTTCCCCCTTTTATAAAATGTCTTTTGAGTTGTTGATTCTGGTGTGAATTGTTACACTTTCTGGATTTTCAAAGTCTTTCATCCACATAAAATCAATGGAATCACATCAAGCAAACTATTTGAATTCATAAATTTAGAAATATTATTAATTAGAGATTGACATTCTCCTGTTTATCAGATGTGATCTGGTTATCATCTCTAATGGGAAGACTAAGAAAGTTGCAACTAGGCTTTTAAACCCATTTCTTGCTCACTTGAAGGATGTTCAAGATCAAATTGTGAAAGGGGGTATTAGATGACTCATGAACTAAAGGCCAATAAAGATGTAGAATGGTTTACAAACGGCACCATCAAAGGTTTGTTAGAGCTTAGCTTACGGTCGCTTCTTCACACCCTCATCATTGTTTGTTTGGAAACCAATACAATGCCTTTGATGTTCTCAGTATATATTTCTTCTAGTGCTTTTGGATTTTAATTAATAATAGCTAGTGGATCTTGTGGTCAACCGATTCAAAGATGAAGAAGCTAGACCTCAAGCAAAAAGGGAGCTTTTGCAATGTATAGTAGACAACAAGTTGGCTGAAGAATCATTGAGAATATATGAATCAGATGCTGTAAGTGTTATAATTAAGCTGCAATAACCATAGAAGAAAACACAATATTCACTTATTAACATTGTGATACTCGATTTTAAATCACACGTTTTTAATGAATGCAATAAAGCGAAACAATAGCTTCAAGACAAAAAGACAACTCCAGAATTCCTTTGTGTTGTGGTTACATGAAATGAAAAAATGACGGCATCATTAAACATATTATGTTTCATATCATCACTTAATTCCACCTTTTGCTTTATGTTTTGTTTTTTCCCTTCAGTTTGATGTTAGCTTGGTTTCCATAATATTTTACACACACTGAGTTTGAGCCTTTTTTGTTGTGTGTCAGATTATGGGGATAGATACTAAAGAATAGAGCTCCTCTTGGGTAAAAAGGGCATGCAAACAAATTGAATTAACACATGATCATGCAATACAACACGATTTGTTTCAAGGCATACAATTACACTTTTATATAAAAATTAAAAACTATTATGATGACTGATATAAACTATTTAAAATCATGACTACAAATTGAGAGATTGGGATAGTGCAGTCCCCTTCTGCGATTGTCCGCTGGAATATAATTTGGGGAGTAAAAAGATATTCTGTTATGATATGATAATAAAATAACCTAATAAAATATGGCATATATGTTATTTTTTGATAATATATAATATTTGTAATGTATATTTGCCTGTATGTTGATGTAACTAAAGAAAATATGCCTATTTGTCATCAATAGCAGTCTTTATCTTTTATGTCTTACTTGGAATAGGTATACATAAATATTTTTTTCTTAAATTTTTTTCTTACAAAATATACTATTATAATTGTAAATTAATGCAAAGTTGGAAATAATGATTGCTTCCATGATAAAGAAATGTAATGAAATAACTCTAGATTGTTTTTTTAATTATTAGAAATTTGAGTGTAAAACCACCTAATCCCATAAGTCTAAAACAAAAATTTTAAAACCTCACCGAGTGGTGATCAAAATCACATCTCACCACTATATAGCATTCATCATAATCTATGTTATTCATCATAAGGCTTCCTTTCCTTTTAGTATTTTATTATTTCAATGAAAGCTTCCAACAAAGGTATGTGCTTTTGTGTTCTCATGAAGTTTAAGTTGTACAAATGAAATTTTCCCTTTTATTGGATAGATGTTATTGAAAATTATAATGATTAAGTTGTTTTGATGTTTCATCAACATGATAAACATATAATTCAATTTATTTTTCATGCATAAATTAACTATTTGTTTGTAAGATATTGAACATTGTAACGATCAAGTTGTTTTGATGTTGCATCAACATGCACCACCCCCCATCCCCCCAACATATCTTCAGTGTTAAGTTATATATATCATAATGAAAATGATAAATAAATGAATACTCAAATCTATATGTAACAATTTTTTCAAATAAATAATAAAGTAAATGGATAAAATAATGAAAACTTAATTTAGTACCTATCTTGTAAAAAAACACACACACACACACACAAACATTCTTTACTAGCAAGATTTTTTTTTAACAAATATATTTTAATTATTAGTGAATTTGATATAAACCCATTTTCATAATAATATCCCTAGTTATATCAATATTTTCTTACTTCATTGTGCTTTTATTCCATGCCTAAACTAACATCAATGAGTAAGTTATTGAATGCAATTTCTTATCCATTCTTTATTAGCGAGGTTTTTTTTCAGAGTATATTTTAATTATTAGTGAATTTGATGTAAGCCCATTTTTTTAATAATATTATTCTTACCTCATTGTGTTTTTCTGCGATGTCGAAAGTAACATCCAAATTATGGTATTTATTTTGTACCTAGAATACCTCGATTCAAATATTGAACAAAGACAAAAACACTAATTTGTTAAGTAAAAAAAATGGCAATTATTTAATAATTATAATCTCTTATGAATTATTATGCAAATTTCTCTTACTTTTATTAAAAACAAAGAAAATGTGTAAGAATATATTTTTTTCCTTTAGTTTAAAAACAAATTTAGAATGAATTTTCAACTTTTTTGTAAATCATAAACCTCGGTATTGATAAGTTAACACAGTTTATCAATCACATTCATATGAAAATTCTCTGACTACTTGAAATTTATGTATGAATATTAGTGGATGAACAATGTGTTATGTTGCTTTGTTTTTTATTGCCTTATTTTTATGTTTTCAATTTTTTAATATTTTTATAAAATTTATTGTCAAATAGCAAGTTAGCTGTCAAGCAAGCAGCTAAACTTATCTTTTTAGAGAAAGATATTAAGTTATTAAGAAATATTTCTTTTGTCTTTAACATATTGTTTTTAAATGAATTTATTACAAATTTATGACAATACTTTTGCATAGCATTTGGGATGCTGAGGATACATCAATATTCAAGACAAGTTAATTTATTATCTACAATCAACAAAGGTGGGGCTAAAGTTAATCGAAAGTAACGTATGGAGATCCTTAAAACTAGGAGATCGCAATCTAGAACTTATACAAAATATAACAGTCCTATTAACACTATTGATAGACAAACATCAGCATATATTCAAACACATCCACTCCATGACAACAATAAGCTCCAAACTATTAGTACACCATGATTAATTTGTGATGAACTTCATAAAGCATCAACAAGCAAAACTCATGCCAATGTTCAAAATATTACAATGACTACTCAACACAAAAGTAAGTATTATTTTGCTTTTGCACATTTTTACTTTACAGTCAATATTCAAAGAATTACAATTAGTGTAAATTATGGAAAATATTTGCAACCTTAAATCCAAAAAACTAGGGAGTGAAAATAGTCAAATTGAAGAATATTAATATAGCTCTCTCATTCTCTTGTAATTTACTTAAAATTTCCTTGCACTATTCTAGGAACATTTTTTTTGAGCTTCATAGCTATTTTTTATTGAAATATTATTAATTTTTCTCCTATTGATATAAATAACTATTAAAAACTACACTTTGTATTTTCCAAAGCTTTCACATATATATAAGTTCAAACCATTTCAAAAATTTATGTAAATCTCTTATATATATATATATACATATAATATCAATAAAATATATATCACACGTCTCAAAATAAACATTCAAAAGTTTGAATTCCAGTAGATAAAACATCTATGAAATAGTAAAAGTATTTGACAAAGACATAGTACGTGGATTAACATATATATGTTAAATGAATGCAATAAAATAGTAAAAGTATTCCGATCAGCTAAAGAGTTGCAACAACAATTTAAAGAATTACCAGTCTAAATCAGGTTTCTTGCAAGCTGAGGACAAAAAGATAATAATTATACATTACCAACATCCCTAGAAATAGCTTCTTTAATAATTGGTGACTTTGGAATTGGAGAGCATGGAAGGGATATTATTGTTGAGCATCGCCAACAAGGATTGAAGAGAATTAGTGACTAACATCCTCTCTTTATGCCACTTCAATATCCATTGTTATTTCGGTATGGAGAGGATTGTTTCCATTTAAACATACCATATGAAGAATCTTTAGTTCGTAACAAATTAGGAAGATTGTATCTAACAATGTGAGAATACTATGCTTACTTAATTCAGCAAACGAAATATGGAGACCAATACTTTGCTAAGGGGAGGAAGGCTCTTTCAACAATTTATAGTTGATTGTTATGCTATAATTGAAGAAGCAAGGTTAAGATATATAAGAGATCACCAAACAACACTAAGAACATATATGTATAAAAGTGTTAGAGATGCAATGAGTAAAGAAGATGTTCATGCAAGTTGTATTGGCAATTTGTAGATATTATGGCTATCCACATCTTTTTATTACATTCACATGCAATCCTCGATGGCCAGAAATAATTCATGCATTAAGAAGTGTTAAAGGAAAACATCTTGAAGAAAGGCCATACATAGTGTCCAGAGTCTTCCACATAAAACTAAGGCAACTCATGGATTATCTAATGAAAAAGGGACATTTTGGTGTTGCAAAAGCAGGTAAGAATTTTGTTTTTATTGCCGCAAAATCATTTGAATTAGTGAATTCAATATTACTTTTAGCTACAAAACTATACCTTTTGACAAATTAATTATTTAAACTATGTCTCAATATTCTTTAAACTCTACAAAATACACCTTTATTCTAAACAAATTTTTTTGTTATGAAAGTTGTTTATATAGTTGAATTCCAAAAACAAGGGTTGCCACACGTTCATATTTTGTTGTGGTTGCAAAGAGAAAATACATTCATAACTTCGGCTAAGATTGATAGTATAGTGTCCGCTGAACTTCCTAATAAAGAAATTGACGCAATAGGTTATGAGGTTGTCAGTTCATTTATGATGCATGGACCTTGTGGCACAACAAATTTACAAGCATCATGCATGGTAGATGGAAAATACAAGAAATTTTATCCTAAGAAATTCAAAACTTCAACAACAATAGACGAAGATGGATTTCTACAATACTTGACAAGAAATACATTAATAACATCAATATAAAAAACCATTGAACTAGATAATCATTTTGTCATGCTGCATAATGTTGATTTAATAGTTCGATATCAATATCATATTAATGGCGAGATATGTAACATGGCAAAAGCGGTTAAATACCTTTTCAAATACATTAGTAAAGGCCCTGATAGAATCAAAGTTGTTTAGATGAGATCCAAAACTATTTAGATTGTAGATACCTATCAGCTTATGAGAGTTGTTGAAGACTTTTTGAGTTCCCGATTCACCACAGAGAACCTTCTGTCTAATGACTTCTTATACACTTACCTAAAGAACACAATATTTATTTTAGTGATAAGCAATCAATTCATGGTATTATAACTATGCCAGATATTGAGAAAACCATGTTTATAGAATAAATGCTTACTAATCAAGTTGATGATAGAGGAGGGATGCTTTTATATGCTGATCTCCTAAACAAAATTTACGTGGGACAAGAAACAAAAGAAATGGTATTTTAGAATGGGTGGTAAAACAATTGGTAGAATAAATCACGTGTATCCATCATCAGGAGAATTATATTTCCTAAGGTTATTATTAAATGAAATCAAAGGAGAACAAACATATGATGATCTACGAACAATTAATGGCACTACATATCAAACTTATAGAGAAGCTTGCTTTACTTTGGGACTATTAACTGATGATAATGAATGGTCAAATGCTTTAAGCTACTCAGTGGGCAACTGGAGCTTAATTGCGGCAAATTTTTGTGAGAATAATCTTATTTTGTGATGTAGGTGAGAAGAAAGCTCTTTTTTTTAAAATAATTAGCATCTCCTAGCAGACAATATACAATACAGACTTCAAAGAACTTATCATAAACTTGATTATAAAATTCCAGATGAATATTTGAAAAATTATTTATTAGTAGCTCTTGAAGACATCCTTCACAAACACTCTTCATCACTTCAAGAGAATGACTTCCCTCAGCCCCAATCTCTTAGCATGATCAACATCTCTAATCACTTATTCAAAGAAGATATGAGCTACAATATCAACCAACTTCAAAAGGACCATGTATATATGTTAGATAAGTTAAATCAAGAACAGTTAATGATTTACCAAAAAATCCTAGAAGCAATAAACAGTGGTGAAGGAGGTATGTTTTTTGTGTATGGTCATGGTGGAACTGGGAAAACTTTCTTGTGGAATACAATCATAAATGGAATATGATCGAAAGGGAAAATTGTCCTTACTGTAGCATCATCAAGTATTGCATCCCTATTATTACCTAGAGGACAACCCACTCTTGATTTAAGATTCCAATCAATATTGAAGAATGTTCAACGTGTCAAATTAAGAAACAAACTCAGTTAGCATAATTAATAGAGCAAACTACTCTTATTGTGTGTGATGTGGTCTCCGCAAGTGCATGGGTAGCACACAAGTAGTAAAGTGATACCTCGAGAAGGGTAGGGTTGTCGAACCACAGGAACTGGACTTGAAGTACTGATTTATCTTCTGATGTTCAGTTTAACAATTATTATAACAAGATCGAACTAAAAGCTAATGACAAAGGAGAGAACGATAGTAGTGACAGTGGGGATTAGGATGGTGTTTTCAGCAACAAAAGAGCAATGCCCCGGGATGATTCCTATGAGTTATAGCATGTTGACTTGATCCTAAAGACTACCAGGTACATTCTAAGGTCCTTGTGTGTACTCAAGAGCAATGTTGCATCTATGGTTGTCAAATACACCAAGGTTCTACTGAGATAACTAAATTACCAAAGCATATATGCAAATCAAACACATCAAGTTATGCAAAACACATCATTAAACACAAGAAACCAATAGAACTCCGTAATCATTGAAATCAAGTAGTCAAATCATACAAAACAACATAGTTCACATCTCAGAGCACCGTGGATGGTTAGTCCCTCATGGATGGGTACAACAAGAAAGACAAAGATGAAAAACTGGGGAAAGAAGTCATGACTCCCTTCTTCTAAAGATAGTCTTCCTCGCCGAGCTCCATATGCTAACCCCACTTCTTATGTGCCTCCAACTTGTCTTTGATCCCCCCTAGAAGATGTGGTGAAGTTTGATCTTCGCTCTCTTCCAAGTTCTCTTGGTGGAGATTGGAATCCCAGAACAAAGATGAGAGCAAACCCTAGAAACTGAAATTAAAAAGGGCTGTCTTCGAGCTCGACACAGGCTAAGCATGATCGTGCTTAAATCGTGTTTCCATGGAATGGTTTTGAGTGAATTGGCCAAGTGTTTGCCTGGAATTTCCAGTGGAAGGAAGCATAGTTGTGCTTGGAGCATGCTTCCTTGAGCATGATTGTGCTAGGAGCCTCCGACGCGTGCTTCCCCTGATGAATAGAAAATAACTCCAGCCTGAGATTTCCAGGGGGAGGGACATGAGTGTGCTTCAACCGTATTTGCCCTAGTGACACTCCCCTGCAAGCTTTTTCACCTGATCAGCATGAGGCTAGGATATTCAGGAAAAAGAGCACGACTGTGCTTTGCCCGTGCTGAGCTTGAACACTTAGACATTTTTTCAATTTTCACTCGCTTAGTAGCTAGATTCACTCCTAATTTCTTCGAGCTCCTCAATTCCTGCATCATTAACAAATATACCCAGAATAGCACCGAATGTATACAAAGATGTGCCAAAAGGTAAGCAAAAACATGAATTAAGGGTAAGAAAACATGATATGAATTTCATTCATCAATGTGGGATGAAGCACCCATGAGTCATAAACACTGCCTTGAAGCTTTAAGCAAAACTTGGCAAGATCTTCTTTCAAATACAAATCTTGAAACATTGACAAAACATTTTGGAGGCAAAAACAGTCATTCTTGGTGGAGATTTTCACCAAACATTACCAATCATTCAACACTGAACTAGATCAAATATTGTTAATGCAGCTATTACACATTCTCATCTATGGAAGCAATGCAAAGTATTTAAGCTCCAAACAAATATGAGACTTCCACAAAACAACCTTGATGAAGCAAGCAAACATCAGCTACAATGCTTTGCAGTTGGTTATTTCAAATTGGTGATGGTAAAGTTCCATCTGTTGATACTAATTATGATGAAGAAGGTGACTGTATAGAAATTCCACAAGAATTCTTGATACACAATTCAGAAGATTCAATTGAATCAATTCTTGATGCTATATATCCATAATTTCAAAGTAATTATAAAGATGCAAACCATCTTAGATAGAGAGGTATTATCACACCATACAACAAAGCTATTGACACAATAAATGAAGTAATGATCCAAAGAATTAAAATCTTGAACAAACCTATTTAAGCTCAGATTATATCTCAAAATCTTCAACAAGTGCTGAAGCTCACAAATCATTATACTCAATTGAGTTCCTAAATGCTTTAAAGTTCATAGGTATACCTAACCATGAACTAACTTTAAAGTTAGGTTTTGTCATTATGTTAATAAGAACTATAAGCCAAGTAAATAGACTTTGTAATGGAACTAGATAAATAGTTACACAACTCTGTCCAAATATTATTGAAGCAAGAATAATTTCAGGTTCTAACATAGGTTAGAAAGTTTACATTCCTAGAATCATTATGTCTATGCAAAATACTAAATGGCTTTTCATAATGTGTAGGAAACAATTCCCTATTAGAATTTCATATGCAATGACTATAAACAAAAGTCAAGGGCAAACGCTAGAGTTAATTGGTCTTTATTTACCAAGAGTTGTCTTCTCACATGGACAACTTTATGTTGCTTTCTCAAGAGTTACATCATCTGCAAGATTACAGATTTTGATTCTTGACAATAATGGAATTAATACAAATAAGACTAGGAATGTTGTATATAGAGAAATTTTTGATAACATCTGAAATCTATTATTTCGAATGCATTATTTGCAGTTTGTTGTCTTTTGGGAGAATTGGAGTACAAATTTATTTATTTTTATCAACTTCTTATTTTTAATGTGTTATTGGTAATGCATTATTTGTAATGGAAAATATACTTTTGTATTAATTTATGGCATATATAAGTTTCAGATTTAAGTGGTAAATAGATAGAATAAAACTCCATGCAAAAACATGATGAATTTAGTTATTTTTTTACAACCATGATGTAATGAGAAACAAAAAGAATTTAAGAAAAGATAAATTATCATCTCCATCACATTATGTCAAAAAATCATCATAACTATTTTATCGATAAAAGATTAAAAATTAGAAGAATCCATCATCCATGAGAAATTTAATAAAGATTTGGAAGTCAAATTTTAACATAATTCTAACAACTTCAACAATAAGATAAAACAAGAGTTTAACTCAATACATATTGACGAATTAGTTGAGTACGAAAAATTTCATATGTTTTTTGTCAAAAGTTTCTATGAAAACTAATATGAAACATATAAGAGGACTAATGGAATTACAATTGCAAGAAAGGAGAAAACGTAACAAAAAGAGTTATCAGGACGCTGCTATGAACCTTGCCAAAGAACTGGTTTGGTTCCTTTCTTTTAGTTTATATTCATTGACTAATGGAATTACAATTGCAAGAAAAGGAGAAAACGAAACAAAAAGAGTTATCAGGACGCTGCTATGAACCTTGCCAAAGAACTGGTTTGGTTCCTTTCTTTTAATTTATATTCATTGCTCTATCTTTCTTTCAATCTTTATTCACTATTATTAGTATGAAAAAAATGAAAAATGTTTGAAACAACTTAGCAAATATTGGTCTTTTAGGTGTTGAAAAACATTAATTTGGTATATCGAGGAGGTAATATTGGATTAATGGGCTTAATTGCTCAAATTGTCTTTGACGGTGGAAAGCATGTTCTTGGGTATGGTTTACTATTTTGTTCATGTTAAGTACATGCATTTAAGAAAAAACCTCTTATGTTATTAACAACATATTTGATCCATCTACTTAGTGTAATTCCTAAGGCACTAATGGGTGAAGAGGTATGAACATAATTCATGTTTTTAGTAATACTTGTGTAAAATTTTTCCCTTTATTATTTATTACTTTTTTTCCAGATCATTTGTGTCACTATAGGAGAAGTAAAATCAGTTAAAAATATGTACCAGAGGAAAACAGAGATGAGCAAACATTCTGATGCCTTTTTTGCTTTTCCTGGTTAGTGAATAACCTACATTTTCTATCACTCAATATTAGACAAAAATCAACCTCCTTTCCTCCTATGAAACAAACAAACTCATGTGAATTTAAATTATTATGCAGGAGGTTATGGCACTCTTGAGGAACTTTTTGAAGTGATTTCTTGGGCACACTTAGGCATGCATAACACACTAGTAATTTAATGCCAATTGTACAAATACACAATAAAAATTATGACAACAACAGAAATAACTTATTCTTGGTTTTAGGTTGGATTGCTAAACATTGATGGCTACTATAACTCATTGCTCACTTTCATTTGCCAAGCTATAGAAGAAGGTTTCATTAAGCCAAGTGCAAGACATATCATTGTCTCCGCTTCAAATGCAAAGGAGATGATGAGGAAACTCGAAGTAATGTTTCCAAATTTTTGAATAACATGTAGTTAATGTGAATTTCTTGATAATCATTGTTAATTATGAAGAAATTGACTACAATAATAGCACTACGATCAATGTCATGAAAAAAGTTTAATGAAAAATAAATTGGATTCCTAAGCAACTCAAACACTCCAAGATCAGCCAAATTTCTACTTAAACATCAACATATTAGGAACAACATTATAGACAATTGTTGTCGTTGAAAACTTCAACTTATGTTTGTAACGTCTTGTCATGACAAAGGTTGATTTGCATATGAAAGTCATTCCCTTATGATTAAGTATCAAATGCCCAAAAGAAAGTAACAAACAATACATTAATGTAATACAAAATGCAATGACAAAAAAAAAACATTCAAATACAAAAATAAATATCAAGTTCGTGAGAATTATTATTGATTGCCTACAATTTTATTGTGATAACATGATTACTCTTCATCTCATGAAGCAGTTGCAACAAAACTGAATTCAGAGTGTCAGCAGCTTCAACACTTCTAAATCAATGAAATGTATGTGAAAAGACAAAGACATGAAGACCAACGTTATGAATATATTTTCAACACTTAATTGAAAAAACATCATGAAGAACATGTTGGTTCACAAGTGAAGAAATCTATATATAGTAATGTTGGTTTATGATATCTCATATCGAAGTCCAATATATATATATATATAGAAATATAAATATGAGTATGTATGTGTGTATGTGAGTGTGACTATCTATCCGTGTCTTCATCAAGCTATGCACCATATGTATCGACTGTTAAAGAACATGAAATACGTCATGATGATGTATCAATTAAATTCTCAACATTCATGCTAGCCTAAGTCCAAACTTATTTTTAAATAAATAAATAAATTACTAAACAAATAAATGAATGAAAACAATGAAATTTTAAATATTGCTTCAAAATTCCATTACAGATAAGATACATTACAGAAGTTCTGTAAACAAATTAAATTCATATTTCCATCTATAAACTTGACTACAAAACTCTCTCACTAATCCATTTTCACCTAACTATTCATTATAAATAATATCATTTACTTTTCGACCACACAAATGGCTCTCACACTCATATCCCTCTTTTCTATCATTTACGTTCTATGCTCCATACTATATCTCTAAATAATTTTGCTGCAGAATATCTGCAATTATTTATCCTATAATTACCAAATTTTTTGTTTTCAAATGGTTTTGAGGTATGATCAACTTTTTCAATAGTAACCATGTTGACCATTGTTATGCCAGAATGACGTGTTTCCTGATTTTTGTATAAAATAATTCCATCTACATATTCAACTAGTAAATGACCTTTAAAAGTTGTATTTGTTAGATATTGGATGCCTGAATCCATTTTCAACTTCATACATTCAATCTAAAAAAAAATGTCAAAAATATATTGTCAATATTAGTATTATAATTTATCTACCATGGGAAAAAAAATTTAATGATAAGTTTTGCACCAATTCAAGCACCAAACTAGCTTCCAAATTGTCTTGCCCGGCACAATTTTGAAGAAAACTAATGTACTCCGTCATGTCAAGATACCATAAATTATCACCACGCATTAACTGCCCAACTTTCCAAATTTTAGATGCTGCATAAAAACTCTTACAACTGCAAAAGATATATGTATATATACTCATACTTCAAAGAAGCAACTATGGCTTTTATACTATGATTAATTAATGAAATTACCAGCCACGTAATATTTGGAGATCATGAAGAGATCTAGACGATGTTGAAGCGATAGATGCAATGACTTTTTCGATAAAATCTTGAGGGATGATGCCAATAAAAAAGACTTGCAATACTTCTCTCCTATACTAACAGAATGAAAAAAATTATCATTAGTAATGTGCGAAAGAAAATGGAAGACAAATAAAAACGAAAGCAAGCAATGAAGGAAAATACATAGAGGGGAAAAAATATAGACCTAGATAAGGAAAGAAAAATGTTCTAACAAACTAGAGCATAATGATCACCACAAATGCAAACTCCCAAACAAAGTTGTGATAGATGGATGCAGATTCTATATATATATATATACATATATACATATAGAGAACACATCATCTAGGGACGTCCCTAGATTTCAAATCTAGGGATGTCCATAGTAGCCATCGGATGAAAATCTGAAGGCTCTTATCATTATGAACACGATGAAACCGCGTTCTACGATGTTGTCACGATGAGTCGTGAAACGGTAAAAAGGTGTACGATGTTTATATAATCAATCAACCATCGGATGATGATCCAACGGCTTAGATTTAAAAACATCCCTAGATTTGAAATCTAGGGGCGTCCCTAGATGATGTTTTCCCATATATATATATATATATATATATATAGAGAGAGAGAGAGAGAGAGAGAACAACATAATTTGGAAAATGCACATTCCCTTTGATATAGAAATAGTATGGAAAATGAAATGACATTTAAATGATTAACCCAAACACAAAAAAGTAATATATGATGAAAAGAATTGAAAGACAACAACATAATCAATAATAGATATTTCTCAACCTTTAATGTCATATCGCAAGCCCATATAAGTTTCTCCTCAACACTACACTATGTATTCTCACTAATAAGAGCCAGCTAATGACTTGAGAAAATTCTTTGACTCAAATAATTGAAAAAAAACATTTATTTATTCATGTATTTATTTATTGAAAATGTTTAAAATCAAAAGCAAATCTTATCTTCTTGGACAATGAATTGAGAACAGAATCCTTAATATCTCTATCGAAAGATGCAAACAAATTACTAAAAAAGTCATGTTTGAAAACCAATAACCCTCAACTGTTAAATTGAGACAAAGAAAAGTAAAATACATATGCCATATAATAGCAAAATCCTATGAGAAATGATATAACCATCTAAAACTAGAAAAAAGGCTTTTGCCAAATAAGCTTAAAGAAAAATATATGAATTGATGAAAAATTGTGAAAATCAAAATCAAATCTTACCTTCTTTGACAAAGAATCAACAACAAAATCCTTGATATCTCTAATGACAGATGCAAACAAATAATATGAAAAGTTGTGTTTGAAAAACCATGCTAACAAGAAGAGAAAAAACACACACACACACACACACACACACACACACACAATCTCTCTCTCTCTCTCTCTCACTCACTCATCTCTCTCTCTCTCTCTCTCTCTCTCTCTCTCTCTCTCTATAAATATATGGATTTGTTTGTTATGTGTAACTATCCCAACAAAACAACCACTTCATTAACAACTACTACTATGACACTCTCCCCAAACAATGCTTCACCATTAATGCCTAAGATCGGAAATACTACATAGTCCCGTTAGGTTACATAAATTGTCATCATTCCTTACGATTGTTAAATTATCAACATTTTTTCCCTTGACTATTATTCTTGCAATGAGTCTTTTATTCTCTTCTTAGCTAATATTTGTTTTCACAACTTGAGTGATGATATATGTGTACTTCAATTTGCAGTGATTCAATTTGCAAGGAGCTTGAAGAATACTTTCTGATGCCTAAGACCTGTCATAATAGAAAGCCTATTTTTATACCTAGAGTGAATAAGGTAGAAGCTACAAGCAATAGAAAGAAACGGATGAGAATTCTAAACTCTAGAAAGCTCCAATTGAAAAATAAATTGAAATGTTCTTCTAAATCCAAACGTAAGGAAATCCCAAAAGAATGACATGAAGGATAACATCCACTTTAATCCGCCTTCCAAATAACATTTATTGCATCATAAGTCACGTGTTAAATTCTCAAATAAGAATGATGGATAATGCATGAATTTGATATGTTTCTTCTTCAGATCTAAAAAAAATCCAAATCATTGAATCTTTGATAGAAGTACAGAAAAAAAACAAATGAAATCACATTCACAAAAGCTTTGAGTGATCAAATTGAAATACAAAACAAAGTGAATGAGCAACTAGAGGTAAGTGTTGTAATTTTATATATATGGAAAATTATATTAACTATGATATGTATTGAAATGTCAAAATGTTGAATATACCTACAATACTTGCAGACATATGAATAAGTAGAAAAGAAAATGCAAAACAAATTATTGAAGTTTATGATAATGTGCAATTGAATCAAGCACTAATTCTTATCACAAACAAAAATTAATCCATGATTCTTCTATAGGTGGAAAAGATACTACAAATGAGAATTGAAACACAAGGAAAGTACCTATACACAATGCTATAGAAAGCTCAAGAAAATCTCAACGTTGATATGAACAATACAAATTCTATTGTAGTTCTGTCAGACTTAAAGAAGAGCAAAAACCAAATGGGAGAATCCAAGGTTCTTAGATTAGGGGAAAAAATCTGCATAAATAACTTCACAAAATCTCACAACGCAACTTTCGTACTATATAAAGATAATGCAGTAACCGAATAACAAGATACTAAGTAAATAACCAATAAACCCTCTGTCAAGTAAAATGCAAGCATAATAGAAAATAAAATGTTGTTGTAATATAGTCATATAAAAATAAATCCTTATGTAGTATGTAGCTTTGAAATTTCTGTTCAAACTTATTATTATGTACTCCGTAAAATAAAAATGATGAATAAATAAAATGTTAAAAAAAAATTTATTTATGGAAAAAAAATTGAATCTATTGACAAATTTCACAATACATTTGAAAATAAAAATGAATAGAAAAAAAAAAACCAGCGTTAGCGCGGACCTCCACATTAGTGTATATATACACTCTCTCTTTTTTTCTCTTTCGCGCTTTTGGCCCTCTTCTTCTCTCTCAGTTCCTCTTCTTTCTCACGTTTTGGCCCTTTCTTCTCTCTCGCTCTGTCACTGGTGCTCGATTGGGTGGTGTGGGCGCTAGAACCTCGGGCGTTTCTTTGCTTTGAATCACCTCCATCGCATTCTGTTCTCCCCTACCATCCATTCCTCTGTCGTCAAGGTATTGCTTCTCTTTGATTTCTATGTTCTTTAATTCTTCTTCGTCTTGTCTTGTGTGGTCGCTTCGATCTTGCCTTCTTCTTATCTTTTCCTTTGTTAGGGTTTCGGATTAATGTTAGGTTTTCAAGTTTTTCTTTTTCTTTTTTTTTTGTTTAAATTAATTTTTGGGTTTTCTAGTTGATCTGTGCTATGTCAGTTTATCATTTATTTAAAGCTTCTATGATTTTTGATTGCGTTGGGTTCGATTGGTGCTGGGGAGGAATGGGGGTTTTTGTTGTTGCATTGTTTCGATTTCGCTTTTTCTTGTATTTGTTTGTTGGGGTTTCGATTGGTGGTTTTTGTGTTTTTTGTTTTTTAATTCAATTGTTTGGTTTTTTTGATTGATCATTGTGGTTTAAATTTGTTACTTATTTTTGCTGTATTCTTAATTTTCTTCATTAGGATTAGATTGGTGCTGCAGAGGAATGGAGGTTTTGGATTAGCGGATAGGTTTTTTTATTAAAAAAATTATCAATTGTTTTGTTTATCTGATTGATTGTTGTAGTGTAAATTTGATGTTTTATCTCGAATATTTGAGTAAGATTAGATTGGTCTTTGAGAGGAATGGGAGTGGTTGTTGCAATGTGTTTCTTTCTCATTAGATGGCCATTCAATCTTATTGCTAGTGGATTCTAACATTTCTTCTTCCTATTCAGGTTATTCCACAAGCCATTTGTACCAGATATGGTTTAGCTATTGGTGCTAATTTTGTGTGGCTTGTGCGTATATTGATTGTTGTTTGCTATCCAATTGCATATCCTATTGGGAAGGTATGCATTGCATTGGTAGTCTTGAGGAATCATGCATATGCCTCTGATTGTTGACTTTCTATGTTGCACTACTTTGTTTTTTATGTTTGAATGCTGTTGCTTTAAAATTGTTATACCTCCCCTAGATCTTTGCACTTGTTTTTGAACTAATTCTTAGTGGATGAGTAGATTACTTAATACCGCTTTGAAGAATATTACTGGTAATTTAGGTTGAACTTCTGGTATTTGCAAGTCTTCTTTGTACAAAATAAACTTGTTGGTAAATGATACTCTGTTGAATTCTTATGGTGACTTTTCCTACGTTATTCCTGCAATTTGTTCCTATGTCTTTTCATGGCACAAGATATTATTTTCTTATCTATGCCATGCTCAAACAATGGATTTGGACAACATTAGAATATAATTTATGAATTTCAGTGGTGGCTTTTAATTCTCATTTATCTATATATTCTAACTTTCTAACAGAGTTTCTTGTAAGAACTTGCTCATTAACTGTATAAGTGAACAAAAGTCTTGCAGCAGAAAACATCTTTTATGTATTCTCCTTTTGATTAGGAAGAAGGAAATAGATTATTCATTGGTGTTCATAATATTAGTTTTATTAAAAACATACCTTTTAGAGAGAGACTATAGGCCCATATATCATGGAAATCTATACGAATGCCATTTTTGCTTGCAAACTTGATTTCATTGACCATTTAAAAATCAGTATAATTTATTCATGCACTAGTGCCATAAGGCATCTACTTTAGTTATTTTTTTTATAGGAGGGCAGTGATGTGTTTTCGTTATTAATTGACATAGATTCTCCAGATTTATAATGCTCAAGAGTTCTAATAGAGCATACAGAAAGGAAGTTTATGATTGGCTGATGCCATAATGTGCTACTGCATTTTGTTTGTGTCATTTATTATTATTATTATTATTACTTAAAGCATCCCATGGGTTCTTGATATTTGCGCCATTTACTTTGATTTCGTTCTAACTGGGTTCTGATAGACTATACTTTTTTTTCCCTCTTTAATGTTATGAGTTATGTACTTTCACATATAGTAATTTTTACATAGAATCTTGTTGAAATCTTCAGGATCAACCGATCAAGAACATTTTGAATTAATATCACAACTTCATGGAATTTTTGATATTCATTTAAAATTCTAGTGTCCCACTCATCTAAAATCCCTAGATTTGTTGTATAATTGCATACTTTCTTTTTTGCTTTTGGGAAGCTGAAATAACTAAAATTGATTTCAGAAAGCTTGAGTAAAGCTGGAAGGTTTTCTGGTGTTTCTTTGTATTCTAACATGATTGACAGTAATATTTTAGTTGTTACCTTTGTAATAATTCACATTGGTTTTCGGGTGAAGTCTCGGTACAAAATGATTGAATGGGAGGTAGTTAAAACAAATAAAAGCTCTCATTGATGAGCTTATGATATTAGTTGGGATTAATTGTGAGGACTGGTGTTGTGTCAGGACAAAGGTCATGGTGATCTCCGTGGATCTTATAGTACCCTTTCATTGTCTCTATAATATGTGTGGCCCCAAACAATGATGATGTCCATGACTATTTCCATGGCCCCCATAAATCTTCAGCCATGAACATATCTCATGTGCATTGGAATTGACTTATTTATTTATTTCTCTTTGTTGAAATGGTAGCTATAGGGTGCGTATGCTGCTCTGCATCTATCTCTGTTGGATTATAGTTAAGTTATAGGTGAGAGAAGTGATATATTTCAAATGGGTTTACAGTAAGGACCTGCATCTCATCAGTAATAACAAGCTTTCCATTTGTCTTCTCTCTCTGGTTTCAATATCTCTGTCATGTCTGCCAGAATCTTTTTCTCTTGTCCTACTCTTTAATGTAATCAATTGCATCCTTGATTATTGAAACCTTATCCAACCAAATAATCAAAATCAATTCAACCATGCATAATACTAGTTTGGTAAATGGAATGTTCATTTTTGTTCATTTGTCAACCAAAAAAATCTTGAATTTACATGCATAATACTGTCATTTTCTATTTGAGGGATGTATTTTGTATGTACTTCAATATTTGCTATTTAGATACAAAAATGATTCATGATTTTTAAAAATTTCTAAAAACCCCCTCCAACTTTTACACACCCCGGACAGCCCTTCTGTTATAGTTTAAATTCCCTTTTACACCCTATCGGTCATTTCAAGTGGGTCCGTGTTATGAAATTTCATTTTTGCCCTTGTAAATGGTGAAAAAATACAGCAGAATCACATCATGTCTGACCTTTATGCATACAATTTTGCATTTTTTTTTTGCCTTCTTGCTTGTTTTTTGTCAAACAAAGTTTAGAAGGCTCATTACATCTTCTTCTTCTTCTTCTTCTTCTTCTTCTTCTTCTCCTCCTCCTCCTCCTCATTTGGTTTGTTTGATTTGAGTTATGCCGGTTTTCCAATAAGGTGAAAATTTTTCGTTGCTCTCACTTTAATCATTCTACGGGAGAGAGTAACAATTAATAAAAATGCAGGGTATTATGGAGAGTTTTTGTACTATTGCTAGATACAACGGGGAGGGACGAGTGCTAATGTTCACGGCGTTGACTTCTTGGGAATTAGTGTTAGCTGAGATATGTGAGCGATGGGGTATCGATATTTTCCATGTCAGGATGAAGTTTATCACAGCCGATGAACATAAAACGGTTTGTCCAGTAGAAAACGAGGTTGACTTCCAGTGAAGGTGTCACGTGTACTCCATCTTCAAATGCACTGTAGTCGATCTTGTTGTTGAGACAGATGATGTGCCATCGTATCCTACAGAAAACGAGTTCTTCTTATTGTAAAGTTCTTCTCTTTTATGTTTATCTAGTTGTAGAAGTTAATTATTGTTTAATTATCCCAGTTTCTATTTAACTATATTAAGTCTCCCTCTAAAAAATGTCTTCTTAGCTTAATTTATTTTGTTTTTGTTTAAATATTTGTTTTAACATTTAAATTGTATAGTTATCATTTAAAACTTTTATGTTTCTGCTTAAAATCTTGATCGTTTTCATTTAAACTAAAGTGTTGGCAGGAATTCGGACTCTAGGAGAGCTTCTGTTCCACCTCATGGTGACCCTGACGATGTGGCACACCTTCCTTCCTCGTCAGATCAATCTGAAGTGTTATCGTTGGATATCGGGCAACGTTTTCGAGGTGTTGAACATTTTAGAGACGCACTTTGGAATTTTGCAATCAAACGGAATTTTGACTTCAAATTCCTAAAGAACAAAAAACACCGGGTGACTATAGAATGCGCTGCAGATGGTTGTTAATGGCACCTTTATGCATCAAAGGAATATAATAAAAATACTTTTAGAATCAAAACAATGCACCCATCACACTCTTGCGGTGGTGGAATTGGATTGGCATCACATTTGAAAGCGTCCAAAAAATGGGTAAGCACACGAGGGATTCAAAAGCTCAAGGACCATCCCTTGTACAAGGCCATCGACATTCAGAATGACATGTTGCGGGAACATGGTGTCCACATTCAATACAAGCAAGCTTGGTTGGGAAAAGAGCATTCTCGGGTGATCCTCAACGGCAGCGACATCTCTAGCTACAATTTGTTGCTTTGGTACGTAGATAAGGTGGTTGAGACAAACCCGCACAGCATTGCGATTGTGGAAAAAGACGGTCAGCGTTTTAAACGTGCATTCTTTTCTTTCAATGCGTGTATTGTGGGGTTCAAGAGGGTTTGCAATCCGCTGTTGTTTGTCGATGGTACCCACCTCCTTGGAAAGTATCGGGGTACCCTACTGGGTACCACAGGCAAAGATGAAAACAATGATTTTTTCCACGTCGCCTTCAGTATTGTTGACAACGGGACCAATGACAATTGGACATGGTTCATTGCCAAGTTAGGTGATGCTTTATACGATGAAGGAGATTATCAAGAGATAATTACATTCATGTCGGACAGGTATAAGGGCCTTGTGGACGATATTGCGAGAGTCTTCCCTTCTTTCCCACGTGCATACTACCTTTGACACTTGGAGGCCAATTTTATGAAAGCCAATGTTATACTTGGGAAGGCATTGAGGGAGGAGTGATGGTCCATATACTTTCGTATTGCGTGGCCATCCACGGTTAAAAAATTCAATGATATTGTAAATGAACTGCAGGCCACATCACCCAAAGCCATCAGTGGTTGATTCAGTCACATTGGTCAAATTATCTATTAAGAGGTGAACGGTGGGGTGAAATGTATTCAAATTTCATGGAGTCGTTCAATGCGTGGATCAAAGAAGCTTGCCATTTACCGGTAACGAAAATGGTCTACTCCATAAGGTATTCCAATGTTGATTTTATTTAACACGTAAGAATTGTTCTTATCTTTTAAAAATTTTTCTTACTATTCAAATATCATTGTCTGTGTTTAACTATCTGGATCTTCATTTAATTTATTATCCTACTATTTAAAAAAATGTGTTTATGTTTAAATATCAATGTCTTTACTTAACCTTGTTTAAGTTTTCGTGTTCTACGTTGTACAGGTTCAAGTTGATATGCATGTTATGCAACCAGCGTGAGCAAGCGAACAAATGGGAGATCAACTTATGCCCGGACATACATTCAAAGGTAGAGATACTTATAGAGGTACTTATGCCCGGACATTCATGTTGGTTGTTGTGTTGATAATCGTTATCAAGTGATTGACCAGTGCAGCAACTCTGTAGATCTTGCCAATAGAACTTGCTCATGTCACATATAGCAAGTTTATGGTATCCCGTGCAAACACACTTGCACTGCAATAATGCAGACAGACACCAACGTTCATCGATTTATTAGCAGCTACTTCATCATCGACAATTACAAACTAGCGTATAAGGAAGCTATATTCCCCATACCCGATAACAACAAGCCTACGGATGAAAATCATGAATTGCGTTCATGACCACTTGTGACAAGAAGGCATCATGGGCGTCCTAGACGAAAGAGGATCGAGTCGCAAGTGTATGAGGTCCGCGAGTTACATTGCAGGAGCTACCACTCGTCTGGTCACAATCGTAGATCATGCAATGAAACCATTGCCGACTAGGCATTATAAATAAACAAATTTTTAAAAAGTAACAAACTTATTTAAGTGTCAACTTTTGATATTTAAAAAGAAAAGAATTAATTTCCTTGTCATTCTTTGTTATTTAAACGTAGACACTGAAAGTTAAACAGAAACGCTTATTTTTAAACATTGACACATATATTTAAATAGAGACATTGTTGTTTGAACAGGGAATACTTCATTTTAAAAGAAACACTAATATTTAAACATTGAAAACTTTGAAAACAATGAATTGAATTTAAATTAATAACGACAAAATTGTTTTACATTTGAAAACAAACAATATCAGGTCAACTCTGTTTCCCCGCAGTCGAAGACCTCCCTTCCATAAGTATGCGGGCAACATACTTTAATCTCAGATAAGGGACGTCCGTTTGTGGTAGCCGTAGCTTTTCATCATCGAGTAATTGCTTGATAAACCGCATGACATAGACGGCATAGTCGATACTTCCTCTTTTTTGTCGTGGGGTTTCAATGTCGTAAACTAGCGGGTACTTTACGGTCACCGTATTACTGAACTCCATATCGATTATGCATTCGAATAATCTCCGTTGTCGAGGTATATAATTTCATATTAGAATACCGATTATTTATCAAACTCTATTAATCAAACTGTATTTATCAAAGAACTTACCATTTCGAATGCGTCGTTATCGTACTCATCACTTTGGCATGAAGAATAATGCTTGTACTCTTGTTTGTTATTGTCAAAGACCACGACATGGAAGTAGCCATTCATGATTATTGGGAGAATGGCAATATCAACATCATGAAGGTTGTGCGCGACATCTCCAATCATAGTGAAAGTCATGTCAGCCGCATCTTCCTGCTTTTACATAAACAGTGCCAGTGGTCATGTGATGGAGTGCGCTTCTTATGAGGATATGGTACTCTGGTCAGAGACTTTTGTATTATGCATACGAAAGCGTCCATCACATCGTCTGTCACCATCTCCTTCCTGTCAAGCAGCGTGAATAGTCTGGCCTGTGTGGTGCTAACAGAGTCATTCTTCCACACGACAATCCTGTGGTTAAACGATAACAGATATAATTAAACAAAAACACAAAATCTTAAGTGGAAAATATATATTTTTAAACGATAATGTAAATATTTAAATGGTAACAGACAAGGTTAAATGGTAAAGCAATAATTTAAATGATAACGCTAATATTTAAATGGAAACTACATAGCTTAAATGGGAACATATATATATAAACAATAACATAAAAACTTCATACTTACATGTCCATAGAGCAGTTGAGGAAAATCCTTATCAACTCCTGCTCGAATTTGTTGAGGCGCGATTGTCCGGGGTATCTTTTATTCTTTGGAATAAAGTCTTTCCGAACTTCATCATATTATTGGTTGGCAAGGATCATATCTTTCATTTTTTTTCAGTGACATTCTCTTACCCCTCGTCAACAATTTTTTTGGGATCATCATGCGGCACTATTATTGACGGTTGTTGGTGTTTAGCACCAGCAACATTTTCCTTTGATGCAGGCATGATAACAACATTGACACGTCCGAATATGCGTGTAAACCGCAAGTGCACGGGTGTCGAAGTAATAATTACCCCGGTGAGTGGGTAGTCGAATCCACAGGGAACGGAAGTATTAGTATTAACCAATTCTTAGTTATCTAGTTGAAATCAATGGACGTGATGAAATGAACTAATTGCAAGAGAATTAATAAGCAAGCAAACGAGCAAGAAAACAAGTAAAGGAGATCTCAATCAATAAAGATGAGGTACTCGGACAATGCTCCCCCTAGGATCTAACATGAAGCTCATGATTCACTAAATGTTTCTAAACCAAGTCTAATGAGTCGAGGTAATCCGAGAACAACCGGCACTAGTCCCCTACAAGGTCCCGGCGGAGAAATCGCTCAATCTCAACACCTCACACCCCATATGACCGCAATACACTCTAGGGACACCTAAGAGTGAAACTGATTCCTAAAGATAGATCCAACCCTAATTCCCGGCGAAGGATCTCTAACCCCCTACAAGGTCCCGGCGGAGAGATCTCTCAATCTCACGTCTCACACCAAATATGGTTGCATAGAGTTTAGGTAATACGGAGATAGGAAAACACTCAATCGTAAGGGAAAAGGGACACTCCACTATCTCATGACTCACCCTCTCAACCCTCTTTAACCTTGAAGTTCTAACTCTAATGGAGACCTCTCTCACATCAAAGTAACAAATCATGCGAATCCAATCAACCACAAGGATTAATTAAACAAGCAAGCAATGGGAATACAAGATTAAAACTCAAATCAACTCGGATTTAATAGAAACATAAAGCAAATCATTACAAAAACATAGATCCTAGGGTTCACATGCCCAAATACCTACTAAAGTTTAGCCCTCTATGGAGCAAGTTACAAAACAATAATTATTATAATGAAAAGTAATGAAAATCATGAAGTAAAATCCCCTTAAATTCTTGATGATGGCCTTGATGGGTCGCCCAACGTCTTGAAGAATCCTTCTCCGAAGCTAG
Source organism: Dioscorea cayenensis subsp. rotundata (assembly GCF_009730915.1). Taxonomy (NCBI): domain Eukaryota; kingdom Viridiplantae; phylum Streptophyta; class Magnoliopsida; order Dioscoreales; family Dioscoreaceae; genus Dioscorea; species Dioscorea cayenensis. The sequence continues at coordinate 12,809,264 of NC_052473.1, forward strand.
GTCGCCGAAGGCTCCCTCTATGCTATGACGGAAAGAAGATCGATCAAAGTTGGTGATGGACGCCCCCAAATATCGCCAAAGACCTCCTCCAAAACCCTAGCCGCCTTTCCTTCAAAGTGCTCGCCAAAAACCCTCGCCAAAAGTCCCCCAAAAATATGGCAAACGGCCTATTTAAAGCCCAAAAACCGCGCCTGTCACGTGCCCTCACGCGCCCGTGTGGATTTTCCACGCGGCCGCGTGAGCTGCAGGAATTTCGACATGGGCGCGTGAACAGTAATTTCGCTACATTAGTTGCTGCAGTACTTTCACAAAACGCGATCCGAACACTCTTCTCTTGAGGCCACATGTCTGGGCACACGTCCATGTGGTAGGCTATAAAACTTTTCTTCATCGACGTATCTTTGAGAAGTCTTACAATCTTCACAAAGAGAAGAAACATGAAGATGTGGCTGCCTTTGTGCCCTTCCAACTAGTGAATTGACTTGAATCTTCTTGGAAGTTGGCACACATCTCCATGTTTATGAACTCCTCTCGTGTCTTGTTCCTTGAATTGAACAAGAACTCCTAACATTGTGTCTTTATAGCCTATCTTTGCTTCCTTTTTACTCTTCAAGGTATTCACAACCTACATGCATAAAAGAACACCAAATACACAATATGAGACATAAACCATAGTAAAAATGATGCTCAATGCATGTAAAACATATATAAAAATATGTCTACTTAAGCACTTATCAAACATCAACCGGAGATACATCCTTAAATGTTTTTTGTTGTTGTGGGATTATGTCTACCTTCGATGAGGCACTGTCGGCCGGCGGTTCCACCGTGACTTGGATTTCGATGACAACAGAGTCAATGATCTTGTCAACCGCAACCATGGCAACAGTATCAACGGGAGACATACCCTTAGATGGTTCTTATTCTTTAGGGAATGTGTCCACCTTCGATGCGGTACTGTCAGCCGTCAGTTCCACCGTGACGGGGATTTTGTTGACAACAGAGTCAACGATCTTCTCAACCGCGGCCATGGTAACAGCATCAATGGGAGACACATCATTTGCTTCTTCTTGTTGTTCAGGGATTGTGTCTACCTTTGATGCTGCACTGTTACTCGGCGGTTCCACTGTGATGGGCATATCATCAATGGCAACAGACTCAATAATAGCATCAGTCGCCGATGGTGCTACTATTATTTCATCGTCAGCCGATGGTGGATAGAGAGTTTTCCTCTTTATTTCAAGCCTCTTCAAATGTGGCCATCTTCGAATGGTCATTCCAATGACGTCCCCGTCATCAAATTCCAAGTCATCCCACTGACGTCGTCCCACTTACTTTATTTGTTTGGAGGAAACGGCGCAGTCGATTGTGACCGTCCATCCAATGCCTTAACTCGAGCGACAAGCCGAGGGAACTCGATTATCAATATATGGCACGCCTGCAGTAGAGTTACAGTGACGTCATCGCCTATTGCCGTCGGGGGAGATGGGGCTGGAAGTAGGGGAATGGCGTCGAGCGCACACGGAAGAGGTTAGCCTCTCATCTTGCCTTCAAGCAACTGGTTCCAGAGCAATAGCATCCCCAGGCAGTTGGCCCGAACAAATATATCTTCATCAGCATTCACCGGGACCAGCTCAAGAAAATAACATATGTAAACAAAACAATCTCAACGAAATCATTCAATTTAAACAATAACAAATGTGTTTAAATATTTAACTTATAATTTAAACGGTATCACATATATTTAAACATAAAACAAAAAGTTTAAACACTAAAGAATATTTTTAAACAGAAACTACAATTGTTAAACGTTAAATACTATATTTAAACATTAACTACTATTGTTAAACACATTGTTCATGATTTATTACCTCCTTTCCTTCGAGAGATGACAAACTAGTTTCTATCGACACATGCTTCCGATAATTATTTTCACCATAGCACAGCATCCTTGGGGTCTTGCCAAAAAGAACTTTCTTTCCAGTTCTGCTAAACTCATAAAACCAGATGTTCAGTGCGACCGAGCAATCCTTAATGTACCCGTGTTGATCTTCTTCCCCGTGCATCTAGCTTGAACTCGAGCGGCAGCTTGTGGAACGTCCTCCATAAGCCACTTGTGCATCGCCTGCGCCCATGTGTATCGCCTCATGCCAGGTAGATGATTGACATAATCAAGGATTCAATTCAGAACCGAGCGTAAGATATTTGGAAAGAGGATTGCACCCATAAGGTACACCATCAGGAGTTTGACAAAATTTTCTTCTTCTCCCATCTGTCGAATAAGTTGCTCAAGAGTTGTCTTGATGGAGTCTCTGTGTCTCTCGTAGGTTTTTGATAAATACCTTTTTTCGAAAGCTGGGCGTATTTTCTTCTTCTGAAACATGACTGCGTCTCCATCGCAATACAGACCAAAAACAAGAGCCACATCTTCAGGCCTGAAACTCAGCAGGCTTGTCTCGATCCTGAATTTATTGGTGCGGTCATCTTACCTTTGCAATAGAGAATCAAGAAGAGCCCTCTCTTAGAATACAGCTTCCAACTCAGTGAATGCTGCAAACGGTGTCCTTCGGATGATATCCCAGTGTCGAGGAGTCATATGAACTTTCAATTCAAACAAGGTCTCCACTACCGGTGTCAAGTAGCATCACCCATTAACTAGGTTTACTACCATAATCACAAGCCTGCGACAATAACAACACATTCAGCAGTATTCACAAATTTTTAAGCGGAAAGAAAAGTTTTTAAACGGAAACCTCTATTCTTAAACAGAGTTATCACTTGTTAAATAGAGACCTAGGTTTATTAAATAGAAAACCACAATATTTAGACTGAGACACAATGTTTTAAAATAAAACTAATTTCTTAAACGGAAACCTTATTTGTAAAACTGCAACCATATCAAATGAAAGTGGAAACGTACATTATAAACATTACCCAAATCATAACAATCGAAAAACTCTTTCGATCCTGTACACAGACAAAAATATAAAACAAAACAAAACCCTAGCCGAGAAATCCCCTATAGACTTCAATATCTTCCAATAAAATCAGAACCACAAAACAAAACGAAAAAATCTCTTTGTAACACAATAGTTTAAATAAAACCATAATCACGACTTCTTCAATACCTTAGACTGCAAACTGGTGAAATGCCGAATACTTGCGCGAGACTTCTCCTTCGAGACACCGGTGGAAAGGGAAAAAGTCTGAAATTACGGAGGATGTTCGAGCGAAAGATAACTTTGGAAAGGGAAAAACTGAAGAGGCGAGTTGAGAAAAAAAACATATACGGCTCCAGTAAAGGTCGTCTCTTGGGATTACCCTACGAAAGACCCCCCCCACTTCCTCTCAAACCGGCGAAATGATTGCAGTGCCACGACGTCCAATGCAAGGGGTACTTTCATCCATAAAATTCAAAAATGACTCTGTTAACCACCGTTACATGCTATGGGGTTTGGAAAACATTATGTTTAAAAGGAAGAGGTTTTTAGAGATTGCCAAATTAAAGGGGTGTTTTTGACAATATTACAAACTTAGGGGATTATTTTTAGTAATTTCTAGTTCAAAAAATGATATGAGTTGTATTGAATTGGGTTCATGATTATTGATCGGGTGGCATAATATAGGATGTATTTTTTTCAAAAAAAGATAAGGGAGAATTTTAACTGAATTCAAGTTTTAGACTTTATCGTGCAATGCCACGTGTTAATTTCGTTTTCATAAACAACAATATAATATTATAATAATATTATTAAAATATTTATAATTATCTTTAATTTTGTACCAAAAACTTTAAAAAAAATTATAATTTTCAAAAATACTTTAAATTAAAAAGAAAATCATAATTTAAAAAATTAATAAAACCTTAATATAAAAATACTATTGAAATATAAACGTCAATTAATTGTAGATTATTAGAGGGGTGGTATTGCAACAACATAAAAATATTTTTAATTTAACTCTAAATTAATTATAAATTATTAGAGGGTTACTTTGCTAAATTAATGAGGTATTTGCAATTTAATCCTAAATTAATTATGAGTTATTAAAGAGAGCAAACTATAAATAATATGTAGCATGAATTTTATATATGATTTTATTATTGTGTATTTTATTAATTTACAAAAAATAAATATTTTTTTATCACTTTAACTCTATATAGAGAATTGTTCATGAGATATCTATCTATAAATTTTAAAATTTAGATTAAGTTTGTTGTTTTTAAAAGTTTAAGTAACTGGTACTTAATTAAGTTTCAAACATTATTATCAAAATCTTAAAATTATGTTAGATGCGAATATTATTTTTAACATATGTTTATCTCTTTTGTGCGTGTAGCTCGAGCATATATATATAAAATTTTCAAATATATTGAAATTATTTTTAGCTATAACTAAGTACTTTTTATAAAATATAATTAAATTTAGAAATGGTAAAGAAATTAATTTCTAAAATAAATGAGAAACGGTTATCTCTTCAAATTTTAAAAAGAGAAATTTATTTGGACATTAATTCTAAATTTGAACATTAAATATTTAACCTGGTGTGCTCTCATCTCTATGTATAAAAAATTTAAAAAATTTAAAAAATTTAAAAAATTTAAAAAAATTTTAAAAAACTTATCTATTTGAAAAAAAGACAAATTGAAAATATATAACAATATATTTTGCATGAATTTGCAAACATGTTAAATATATAAAAATAAAATAAAAGTCATCCAAATATATAACACTTCAAAAATCACAATATTCTTCCTGTAAATACTTAAATAAATTATTGCTCTAACAATGAATCCAAACCCATACCAATGAATGAATGAATCCAAACCTATATACTAGATCAATACCTGATGGGATTTTATCAATAATTCTCTTTTTTTTACATTATTATCCATTTTTTTTATCCCTTACCAGGGATTTTTTTTAAATTCCTTTTATCCCTTTTTTCTCAATAATTCAAGTTACTCCGAAGAAAAAATCCTATATAAACAGTAAAAACTAATATTTCAAATTATAACCAAACATGACTAACTATTGTTGGGATATGGACCACACATCATATAGGGATATAAGGATATATGTGCATAAATTGTGTAGACGTACACAAATAATATTTATAATTGTGTATATCTTATCATATTTAATTTTGAATGGACCCAATTGTGGTGATCTAATTAAATTTTTAATAGAGTCCTAATTATCTAATTTTAAATGTGTGGATTTACATACTAATCATATATTGTGTAGAATTTCTGGGGGCAAAATTATCAAGTCTATGATGGGCAGACTTGTAATTAGCCCCATAAAGATTTCTTATAAATAGAGTGGGGTCCTAACTGAGCACACAACGATCTGAGATCCGTTAGAAGAACTACAAAGCCCAATCATCATTATCAATGGATTCAAATGCTTCATCATAATCAATGGATTTAAGTACAGGTATGCTTTCACAATTGATGTTATTCTCAAATAATTTCAATCAAGAAGAAGATCCTTGCTTTTCATAGGGGTATTCCCATTGTGAAATACATCAAGTTACATCAACTATGACAATGAGTTTTATCATCCTTATTATGTACCATGATGTAGGTGACTAATTAATTTCTTGTTATTCCAATGATCTACCTATTTGTGAAAAAATTTCTTATTATTCTGAATAGAATTAATTAGATGATTATTCCCAATCAAATTTTGGAAACTAAACAAGCATAAAATGAAAATTAACAAATTAATGAAAAAAAAGAATGAAGGAGAAAACGGGCGAATAGTGTTATAGTGGCTAGAAAGAGGAAGAGAAATATAACCGAAGATGACAAGTTAATCCCGACCATTATTATTTAATTGATCCCTTAATTTCGAATTGAAGAAAATTTATAAGAGAAAAAAAATACTCATGTAATAAAAATATTAAAAAAAACAAAAAAACCAATGAGCCCTCCTTCTCTCCGTCGTCCACCTCAACAATGTCATTCTCACGATCATGCATGTTGGCAGAGGAGGAGCTCAATAATAATTAGGAAAATCCAATCCAAACCCCAATTATGCTTGAATACCTCCTCCATCATCGATATAACATAAAGATATGTTGGATACAAAATAGAGTTTTTAAAACTAGATTTAAGTCAGGATAAGGATCTAGTTTGTTAAAAGTTGATCCATTTAAATTTAGAAGTGGTTTCTAAAATCAAATTCTATTAAAAGTTTCATTTCAAAACATTTATAGCTTCACCTAAGAACTCCATCTCCATCATGATCAAACCTACTAATCATAGCACAACACTCATCCAAATCACTAGTATATATTAAAGTAGAAAAGTCACATGCCATGTGTCAAGCTCTCATTGAAAGTTTTTCGTCAAACTCAAATGATATTATAATAATATTAAAATATTTATAATTATTTTTATTTTTGTACTAAAAACTTTATAAAAACTTTATAAAAAAATTATAAAATATTTATAATTAAAAAAGTATTGATAATTTCAACATTTGATGAAATTTTGTTATAAAAATATTGTTGAAATATAAACTTCATTATTTGAAAGGTCGTATTGCAACAACATGATAATATTTGTAACTAGATAGGGGCAAGGGCCGAGATTTGGCCCGGCCCTGGCCATCAACCCATAACCCATAACCGGTTGGTTGAACAGGTCAACGATGCTAGTTAGGTTTTTTTTCAATTTTTTGACCTGGTGAGTTAGATTTTTTTTCAATTTTAAAAAAATTGAATCCTTCACATGGGTTTTGAGTAACATTAAACTTAGTTAAGTTTCAAACATTAATATCAAAATAATGACAATTATGTCGGGTGCGAATATTATTTTTAACATATGTTTATCACTCCCGTGCGTAGGCTCGGGCATAACACTAGTATATATTAAAAATAAAAAAATCCCATGCAACATGTCAAACTCATTAAAAGTTTTCCCCCCAAAATCATATAATACTATAGTAATATTAAAATATTTATAATATAATATTTAAATAAATATCTCATCATTTTTAAATATAAAAATAGATTAATTTAACTCATGGTAAATTAAATCTTTTACTTATTAAATTTTTAAATAATTATCCCATCCGGGTTAATTCTTTATGCCTGGTTTTTATATGACCTGACCCAATAACATGATCAGGTTTGGCCAAACAATATCAAATTGGGTTTCATACTATCTATTTACATCATTAACGACGCTCATCTCTCATGCCCATAGAATGGGCATAAAATTATATGTAATTTGTTTTTTTGAACAATCTAGCTAGCTTGAGAAAATAAAAATTAAATTATTTCAAAAATCTTTTTTTAATTTTAAGAAGGCAAATGATGAATAACAGTAAAATGTTATATTTTTAATTGTTTATTTTTTACAAAGGTGACAAGAGTTCTTCCCACTTAATAGTTTGTTAAAAGACGGGTATGTATGAAGGTGCACCAATTACGTTGATTTAACGGCCTCTAAAAGATTTATTAACTTGACATTCCAAAAAAATTGCATGAATCATATATATATATACACGCTTTTTATACCACAATGGAAATTATATTCTAATATATTTATCATATTAAGCTTTGATATTTATATAAGGAAAAATCCCCAGCACAGCTATGAAGCAATGGATTAGTTATGAAATTACAGATCAATAAAATATTATATAAATATAAAAGTTTAAATATGATAAATAAACTAGAATATAAATTCTTTTTTTATATATATAAGCAAATAAATAATAAAAAGACCTACTGTCCACAAAATAAAAAATAAAAAATAATAGAATGACAAAAGATGTATTTATGTTTGCTTATTTATTTTTGACAAATAGGCCACCTTCCATTTAAAGAAAGTTAAAAACACACAAGTTTGGAAAAGTTAGACTTAATACCTCAACATAAAGTGGGTCCCTACTTTCACTTTACATGAGCTTTGGAGTTTTATCTCAAGTCTTTCCCGAAAAAGAACACCTGCCCAAGGACACGATGTCAATAAATCAAGAGACCTTCAACCAAATCACTAGTTTATTATGCCATTCATTTTTTTTAGTAAAACAAAATGTAATTTTCATATGTAACCTTATAATGAAACGCAATTATTTGTTGATATATCGATTAAATTTACCATCTTAGAGTGTTGGTATTTTTCATTTCTTTCCAATAACTTATCTACATTTTTTTAAAATAAAAAACTAATTATGTTATTTAACTATGAAGATAAAATAATATTTAAAATCAAAAATATTTTTTTAAAGCCCTTTTGACCCGTTGAAGCATATATATATAATAGGAGTGTGTATACGATTAAAATGTTGTCAATGTTATATTTTTTTAAAAAAATATGGAAATTAAATTCTTACTGGGTTATACGTGGAAAAATTCTGAATAAACACCGGGTCAATTCTAAGCATTGGAAGGGTATATATTCAAAACTATGCAAAATAACGCTTTGATTCATCTAAAATTAAAAACATAGCGTTTCAATATTTGTTGAAAAAGAAACGTTTAAAATAAGTCGCTTTTTATGTTCACAAATGAGCACACTGATATCAAGAAAGACATCACATAGAATTCAAATAAACTCGACTAAGGCTTATCTAAAACCAATGAGTAGGAGGACAATGTACAACGCCTTAATCAATGACCTTCTAATTAATCATCAAAAAAACTGCCTCACGCTAAAAATTAATTATAAAGCTCATAATAATTATCTAGTCTAGTTCGGCAAGAAATTCATGTTTTCTTTAGATTCTCTCAAACAATAAACACAAAAAAGTTGGATGAATCCAAGTCTTCCTCTTGTGTGAACCTAATTCATTCTAATCCCAATATCATAGCCCATAAATGAACGATTCTAGAGAATTATGATTGTTTTAGATATTTATGAGATTTGTTAAAAAAATTTATATTTGTTGAATTCTTTTTAGAATAATTAAGGTGAAATTTTTCATATCTGTTAGAATTTTGTTCAAATCTATTGAAGTTCTTTCCAAATCTATTAAATTTGTTTTAGATATGTCCAAGTTTTTTTTTTTTTTGGTAAATCTCTGAATATTAGGGTTTTGATCTTCCTATGACAATTTTGATAGAAATGGATGTTTATATATGAGAATGCCAATTTTAAGTGTTGATTTGACATAACAATTGTTGATTATTATGTTCTTTCAGTTTTTTTTCAGTGCTAGTCATTTTAAGACATAGCGTTGGGTATAATAAGAATTTATAAATAGTTGTCTAACACTCCAATTGAATTAATTAAAGCAATATGTGACCAAAGTTAACTCTCTTGTATAGATTATTCATGAAAAATTTTGAATCTTTTCGTGTATATATATATATATATATATATATTTATGCGAACATTAGCTAGCCCTAAATTAAGGAAGTTAATATTTAGCAAAATTACACACACACTTGTGGGGATAAATATGAGCCAATTATAAAGTTTTTACATGTTAATAATAATTAGATCCAAAGATAATTTATTTTTGGGCATGATTTATTGACTATATTTGATCACTACAATGAGATATGACTCACATTTAATATTACTGTCCAAAGACTTGATGTTAATATTGTGTTAGGTATCTTGTGATGGGGTTTGCCATTGTTTGAATTTGTTTGATTATTATTTTACTATTTGACATAGATGTGAGAATGATAATTTGTTTATTTTTATTCTTTCTTCAGCTTCAGTTTGCATGATTTATGCTAACATTAATAGCATTCCTACCCGTAATGGAACAAACTTTAAGGATTGGAAAGAAAATATTATTATTGTTTTGTATGCATGGATCTAGACCTTGCACTTCGTATTGAGCAACCCCTTCTCTTATAAATGGAAAGTTCTCCTGATGGAAAGTTCTGTAGTAGTCCACTGATAACTATTCATTACCATATCATCGTAAAGTTGCCTAGCTTCCTCCAATATCTTTTTCCCCACTACCCCTCCGGTCCCAGCATCAATCGTTTAACGGACACTTGGAGTTATCCTTCATGGAATGTTTACACTTCCATCCATCCCAGTAAACCAGTTGTGGGCAACACCACAATAAATCCTTGTAGCGTTCCTATGCCTCATATAGTGTCTCGCCATTCTTGTTGGGTAAAGGAGGCAATATCATGTTGAAGCTTGGGGGTTCTCCCCTGTGGAAAGTATCTCATTAGGATTAACTTGGCATTGTCACCGAAGCCCTAGGCAAAGTTAGCAAGAACAAAGAGGATAGCATAATTTGTTGGTGAAAAACACTAAATTTCTCATAATCTTGCTATTACAGGTTCCCCATATGGTGATGATGGACTTCTATTCATCAAAATATCATGTGGTCTTAGCCTTGGGTTTAAAAGGATGTGTCATAATATGACCATAAGATAGTCCTATTTCATTTAATTAGTTATTTGACAAGCTATGTGGGTATGAATTGTGTCATGTTATCATCTCCCAATAAGGGGCATTATGGAGGTTAGGTGGGTTTGGATACCTGTTCGGCATCATTTCGGTGGGTTTTTCTTAAACTACCCTCATAACTCTAGAGCACCAATTGCAACCTTAGAGGCATGTTACCTAGAATCCCCATAAATTATAAATAGCTTACCCTTTTTCCATGTGCCATCACACAACGTTGGGCCTATAGAGACTATTAAAAAAACCCCTTAGGACCTATGACAAAACCCTAGATTTATAGCAATTATTATAGAACCCTATATCTACACTAATAATCATAAAACCAATATTTTCAGAACCAAACTGGCCTGTCGGACTAGCAGAACTAGGGAACCAGGCGGCAATCCTGTCCGGTTCTATAGGTCTCATTAACCAGAGGTCAACCCGGTCAAACCTTGTGAAACGACCGGTTTGACTAGAATCAGGTTGATACCAATTCTGAAGTTTTATTTTAAAACATTAAGGATATATATTCCGGTTCTCATTTCATCATTTCCTCATTCTATGAACTATGAAGCTTTGCCCATTTCCTGATTTCCCATCTATCACAGCAATCTTCCCTTCTTCAATCAAATCTTGAATCAAGGCAAGTAAGCATGAAACGAATTGAAAAAAAAGAAGTGGTACTGAAATTATTTGTCCTATATGTATTTCTATTGAGTATGGATCATATTACCTTCCCAACAGCTGCATCTTGCTTAGTAGGTCTAGCTAATATTCTCTTGCTGCAATTGTGATCTCCACTAATGCAATCATGTTGGTGTTCTCTAGACCTCAAAACTTCTCAAGATCAAGGTTTTGGCCTCCCCTCTTCTTCATCTTCAATCTCCTCATTTTCTTCATTTTTTTTATTTTTATTTTTTTGTGGAATTCCAATTCACAAAATTCAGATCAAAATACTTCTCAATGTGATTCAATTGTGTTTCTTAGATCATTTTTCTTTGTTTAGTTATATTTCTCTGCAAGATCAGCAGGTGGTTCAATTTTATGCTTATGGGACTCTTGAAGATTTGTGTCTGGGCTAATGCTTTAGTTATACTGGAGGACATATATATATATATATATATATATATATATATACATACATATATAAAAGAAATTGGATAAAAGAATTTATAGTTTTGGATTAAATTATTTTATTTTTTTATTCTCAGCTTTGCATTTGTTTAATTAGCAGAAAAATCTCAATGTAGTTGTGTTGGTTAACATATCTGTTGCATCTTTTGGATCCCATGCAATTCTCAATTCTCATGCTTGCCTTTAGCTTAAGGTAATTTAAAGTGTATAATGTAACATTTGGGATTTGAAGAACCAACATCTCTGATGGAGAGTGTGTTTATCTCTGTTGCATGCTTTTCTTCTGAAAAATATATATGAGAATGATTAGCTCCTTGTTGCTTTATATAGGATAGGTTTTTTCCAGTGGGAAGATCAAAACAACATTTCAAATACATATAAAGGCACTAGTGGTGGCTTGGACATTTCATTTAGCGGCTGTGGTGATCATCAGACTTCTGTAGACACTATTGTGAGTAAATGGCATTTTAAATCCTAGCTTGAAGGATTGTTAAAATAACTTCGCATTGTGTTTCCTAGTTCATGAGAATGTGCCATAGGCTTAAATTATCATGCTTGGAATTAAAGATTCTACAGTTCCATTACCTTGATATGACAATATGAAAATTAGGAGTCTAAATATGCGTTCATATTAAGCATCTCTGGTCTTCATATCTAGCACTAATCTCTTTTATCATATTTCTGTTCCGTATGTCTTCCTTAAGCATGATTTGACATTAATTATTATTTTTGTTGTGTGCATAATAGAATTGAGATTACTTTATGGTTGCATAATACGTTTGATTTCCAATGAGAATTAATTTGTTTGAGAAAATAAATACGTAGAAATTAAACTTATTGTATTTGCTATCTCTTGTTGTTTGTTATTGGTCTCTTTCTTCATTGTGTTTGTATGTCAGATTTTGAGCTAGTGATAGAAAGTATCTTGTATGTCAACTTTATTTTAATTTACATGAGTAATTTTTATTCACATGTTGATTTTTTCTTTTTAGGAATTGTGTGGATTGCAAATAGATGGAAACTATTGGGCCACAATCAACACAGCCAAATTAAGTTGAATCTACCGAGCAAACTTCTTTCTGGTGTACATATTCGACAAAAAAAAAGATATTGCATGAAGATATGTAACCTAGGGGCAAAATTCTCAAGGGAGAAGGATCTTCATTTGGAATTTTTGCCAAAAGCACAATGCAGGCGGGGGAATCAACAGAATGAAACAACATCTTGCCTGATCAAAAGGCAACGTTGATTCATGCAAAAAAAAGTCCCTTCTAAAGTTCGTTTTTTGATTCAAGGACCATTACAAGAGAATGTTCAAAAGGCCAAAGAAAAGAAAGGAGTTTAGGATGATACCGATCTTTATGGAGAGTCTATTCATGAATTTCAAGGTGACGATGTTTTGGTTGGTAAAAGTAGTACATGTGTGGAGATATCCTCTAAAGGGAAATGAAAAGCTAGTTGTGGCATTGGATCTTATCTTAAGCATGGAGTTGCTAATCAACCAACTATAAAGGCTTCTATGCAATGTAAGGAGAGATGGCATGAAACTGATATGGCGCTTGCTATGTGGCTTTATGATGCATGTATACCATTGAATGTTGTCAATTCTCCATTCTATCATACCGCAATTAGCATGACAACGAGTATGGGCCATGGGTACACAGGTCCTACATATGCATTAAGGGTCAATTTGTTGAGAGATTGTAAACAAGTGATATTAATTATCGATGATTTTCTAAAGACTTGGGTTGAAACAGGATGCACAATTATGGGCGATGGATGGAATGATAATAAGCAGAGGTCATTTATCAATTTCTTGCTATATTCTCCTAAAAGAATATCATTCATTAAATCAGTTGATGCTTCAGGTTTTATTACAGATGCTCAGACATTATGTAATCTTTTTTTGAAATTATTGAGATGGTTGGTCCTCATAATTTAGTGCATGTGGTGACAGATAATAGAGCTAATTATAAGGCATGCTAGAAAGAAGATTGCAGAGAAATATTATGATATATATTAGTCTCCATGCACTGCTCATTACATAAACTTGATTATGAAAGACATTATTGAAATGGCAACTGTTGAAAGTTTTGGTAGTTCTTGCTTCAAAGATTACAGAGTTCATTTATAATCATAAGTTGGTTTTAAATTGGTTGAGAAAACAACCAAAGTGGACAGAGGTTGTTCATCCGGAGTTACTCGTTTTGCCATAACTTTTATTGCATTGAAGAGTTTATATGACTACAAAGATTACTTAAAGTCTTTGGTTGTTTGTTCAGACTATAAAAAATTCCTCAAATTACAAAAAAGAAAAGACGTTAAGCAAATTGTTTTGATTAAAATTTTTTGGAAGAATTGCTTGATAGTTGTGAAGATTATGGGTCCTTTGATATGTTTGTTGAGGATTTGTGATTCCGATGAGAAGCTGGCAATGGGATGTGTATATGATGGGATATATAAGGCTTGCAAGGGAATTAAAGGATTATTCAAAAATAATATTCACTTGTATAAGCTTTATACTTTCATTATTAAAGATCAATGGAATAGGACCTTGCACACGGGAATGCATGTTTTGGCATATTGGTTGAATCCGACATTTAAATTTAGTGAGAAAAACTTATGCCAAAAGTTGGAGGTTCAACGTGGTATACTTGATGTGATTGAGTGACAAACTTTGTTTAAATCAACTGATTTAATGGAAGAGATGAGAATATTTAGAGAAATGTAGAAGACTTTTAGCCGGCCACTTGATTTAACTACTTGCAAAACTACTACTCCTGGTGAGAATAAATCTAATTTTTTTTAATCATGTTATATATTGTTTACTTTATTAATATAGTTTTGTATATTTTTCATAGATGAGTGGTGGAAATTCTTTGGTTGTGATGTGCCTCATTTGCAAAAGTTAGTCATTAGAGTTCTTAGTCAAACTGCATCTTCTTCTAGTTGTGAACGTAATTGGAATGTGTTTAAATGTATATATACCATGAAAAGGAATAGATTGGAGCATCAAAGACTTAATGACTTGGTACATGTTCACTATAACCTACGTTTGCAACATAGGTATGACATTTATGATTTTGATTTGTCAAGTACTCTTTACATGCAAATGATATTTATTTAATATTTTGTTCTTTTTTTATAGGCTCACCTTCTAAAAATAGATCTTACGATCTAGTGGATTATGAGTCAATTGACAAAACTGAATTTTGGGTCGTGTAAAAAGAACCGGAAGGAGAACTTGACTATAATGAATTAGAAAACATGCTGGAGGAGCAACCAAGAAGTAGTGAACAATCAACTAAGCTATCTAAATGTTACGTTTCTAACTCTTTTTTAACTATTAATTATATTTAATGTTAATGCTTCATATTCATATTCATATTCAAATTCATAAGTATTAATTCATGAAATGAATTTATAGGTGATGATGAAGAAGAAGATGATGTGATGATCGATCACCGAGGATAGTAACCATGAAATAGTCGGTTTTCAAGAAATGGCTATCAATATTTTGGATGAAGAAGATTGACTACCATCCCCACCTCCACCCCTCCAAGAAATTGGATGAAGATGTTGTTATGTTTTTTTATTTACTAAACCTTTTATTTTTACTTATGCATGTGTGTTGTGACCTTATTAGATTTTCTTTCATGTTGTTGCAAGTCTTGTGACCATGTTAAATTTTCTTTTCATGTTGTTGTGATATTGTTGTGACTTTGTAAAATTTTCTTTTATGTTCTTGAGACCATGTTAAATTTCCATTCATATCATGACCTTGTTAAATTTTCTTTTCTTATAATATTGTTAGATTTTCGTACTATTATTTAGATGTTCTTCTTTAACATTGTTTTTACTATTTGATATTATGTGATGAATAAGGTGTAGTCCTTGTCATTAGTTTGAATTGTACTTGAAATATATGAGAGTTTAGAATTTTGGAGAATTGATATCTATATTAATATATATATATATATATATATTATAATTATAATATAATTATTATGTTATCTTGTTCAACCAAACCTGGTCATCCAGTCAAACTGATTGATCCATGACTCAGTTGCTTGGCCAGTTCACTTCTCGGTCTGGTTATGAAAACATTGCATAAAACCCTAGTTCCACAACAACCATATAGCAGTCAACATCTTTTATCATTTTCTTGCTTCCTGCCACTATAAAGAGATAGTATGCCATTTCATGTGTTAGATCTTTTATATTTTATTAATTAAATGTTTTTATTCTTCAAGATTATGTTTATATGTTATGCTTTGTGCTTTCATTATTGCATCATCATCATCAAAGTATGTAATATCAAAATTAAGATACCCACTCATGTATTAACATGTATTACATCAAGAATTTAAGGAATTTCACTGACAAATTCTTTAGTATTTTATTGCTCTTCCCAGTTTAAGTTTTTGTTCTATGTGACTCTTGTTTTAATATTCATATATGTTCTTTGCTTGGGTTGCGCATGACCTCAACTAGGTCATGTTGTCCATAGCTTTCATGTATGTGTTTTATTTTTAAGGCTATGGGTATGGGTTTATTCTACCTGACCATGACTCTCTAGTTTAGAGAATGACCCATATTAAAATATATTAATCAAGCATAGTAAGTTCAAGTTTATCGAATGAGTATATATAGCACAATTGATTTGTAACATCAAGTCAAGATGGCTAATTAAGTAATAATAATAACTAGATTAGAATTAAGCTTAATTAGTAGTTTATACATGGTGCATGTTATACCCACCTTAATTCCTCCTCAACTTGATTGATGATGCAGGACTGTATGCAGTTGATGAATTTTAATCTTTTAACATTTTGAAACTGAGCTATTTCAATTATTTTGTTGGGGTTGTTTAAAAGATGATTATGCATGAAAGATCATTGTTTGGGAGGTACATCATCCATATTCTTTTTATTTTAATAATGACATGAACTAATTTTGTTCATATTGGTATTTAGATAGTAAATCATTTTATTAAAGTTGGTGATTACTCTTTTCCCTAGATAATCCATCCATAGATTGGGGTTATTGCAAATTGTTATTTTAACACAAACCAACTAATTAACCAGGCTTCTTGGTGACCGGTTCTTCCAACTCTCATCCCCCTCGCCATGGTAAGTGAGGGACGAAGCGATTTGTCCCTCAGCCAGTCTTTGGATAATTCCCCTCTACACAATTTTCAATTGTTAAACAAGCTCAAAGCGTCCACCACTAGCTTTGTCCGGTTAGATGCCGATGCCTTCAACTGTAGACACATGAAATTCCAGTACGCCCTCTACGGGAAGCTATTTGGTAAGCCACCTTTATTTGAATAGGTTAAATCCACACTTCTTGCCAAATGGTCAAAATTCGGTGAAATTTTCATCTCTGATCTACCAAATAGGTTTCTCCTGATTCTATGTTCCACGGAGCGCACGATGCAGCACCTCCTTCTGGACGGTCCTTGGTCAGTCAATGGTATCATCCTACAATTGTCCCCATGGAAGCCTTTTTTTGAGCCAATCTTTGCCCATCTTAACACAGTTGCGATCTAGGTCTAATGTCATAATCTCCTGGTTGAATGCTAGGATGGTGATACCCTTGAGACAATCGCCAGTAACTTTGGTCACCTTATCAAAATCGATGAGTTTACTTCAACTTTGGCTAGGTCTAGGTTTGCCCGGGCTTGCATAGAAATCGATTTGTCCAAGCCCCTCTGCAGGGGATTTTGGATTGGTGATGATCTTCAACGGTTTTTTGTGGTGGTCAGTATGAATGATTACCGATGTTTTGTTATTCCTATGATCTTGTTGGGCACGGTAGTCAAACATGTGCTCAGTCTTTGTCTAGTGGTCCAGCTGCCCTCTCGCTCTGTGTGATTGGCGGTAGAGGGATCTACCCAGGTTACCCCTGATAATGATCAGTAGATGGACATCTCCAATCCTCAACCACTTTCTTCCCTTACTAAACATCTGTCGGAATCAAAACAAACCACCCCGGAGTTTGATTATGGACCTTGGTTACTTGTCACTCGCCAGCGCAGCCATGCTCGGGGATGCGGAGGCAGCTCTCGAGTTGATCATGTGACCTTAAGAACAGCAACCGATTCATGTGCCGTTGACATAGAGTCCCGAGGCACTAGCCTCTCGCAACATACGTGGCCGATTTGAGTCTGGTGGCAGAGGGAAATTCCTCGGTTCTCACCCCAGTCGTCATACCTCTTTCACAGATACCCAGATGGCCCCTCCCACTAACTCACATACCTCTCTTCCTATCATTGATCCTCACCTCGAGATTAACCCCATCATTAATGAATCTATCTCCACTAATCCCGTTAATTCCCTAGAAGCCATCCCTATCCCCCACTATAGCTCTCCATCGAGCCTGCCCAATCAAATCACCTCTCCTTACACTGCTCGAGAAATTGGAAAGAACATTATGAGATCTGACACCCTTTTGGCTTTCCCAAGCCATCTTACACTTTGACATCCATCAACATAATACTCCTCACACTGCTCAAGAGAGTGGAAAGAATTTATCTTCTTTACGTCATAACTCCCCCACCTCCTATACTTCGCTCTTCTCTTCCAGAAATTTTTTTTCCTTCTCTTGCAGTGAATCACTCTCACACTTCTTTAGTTGAGAAGGTTTCTTCTGCTTTAGAAGCTGGGGACATGGAAGAAGATAGCTCAAATGATGAAGATCTCTCAGATGAGGATGATGATGTGATGTCCGACGATGATTGTTCGGACGATGACATGACCTTGAATCAATATCAAGAGGAAGCCAGGAGAGATGCCCTCATTAGGAAAAGTTCCCTTATTGCTGAAGTTTCATCGAAAAAAGGAGAGTTGATGCTGAGAGCTCCCGCTCCTAAGTTCACTGTCTTATTTCTTCCTGAGTTTCACACTTTTTCAGGGAGTCTAGTTTACTTCTTTTTCTTACTATTTCCTTCATGAATATAGCTAAAATTTTATGTTGGAATTGCAGGGGTATCTCTACGGGGGACACCTCTTCTAGGGTTTTTTGTCTTATCAGAACTCTTAAGCCTCTTATTGTCTGTCTTGTGGAAACCAGAGCAAACTCGGATAGAGTAGACCGTTTCTGTAATAAGGTCCCCAAACATTGGGAGTGGACCGCCATTTTGGCAGAAGGATTTTCTGGAGGTATTATCGTCCTTTGGTACTCTGTCGTTGGTCAGGTAACTCCTCTTGCTTCCTCGCAACATGCCTTGCACTGGGTTGTTTCGACTTCGCCTTCCAATCATTTTTGTCATCTCTGTGGTTTAGAACTCCATTTTTTGCCATAAACAACGTTTAATTTGGCATGAGTTTTCCAAAATCACTATTCTTGGTCTGCCTTGGCTTGTTCTAGGAGATTTTAATTCGGTGCTCTCTAGGAATGAACATAAGAGTGGTTCTTTTACCTATTATACTCGTAAATCGCGTTATTTTACTGATTTTGTCGATCAAAATAATTTGTTGGATTTAAAGTTTACTGGTTCTTCTTACACCTGGTGCAATAATAAACTTAGCTCAGCTCGTCATTGAGCAAGACTTGATCGTTGTTTGGTGAATATTAAGTGGAACAATACTTTTAAATCCTACAATCTCAAACATCTTAATCGTTCTTTTTCAGATCATTCTCCTCGTTTTCTTACTGTTGGCTTATATCCTCTTCGTAGAAATAGTGTTTTTAGATTCAAGAATTTCTGGTTTGATTTTTTGGGATGTCATAACGCTGTCCGGGATGCCTAGAAGTTCTCTCCTCATGGCAATCCTATGCATGCTTTCACTCATTTTTTATCCCGCACTCGCACTAAACTTAAGTCCTGGCACCTCTCTGGTGTTAACGATCTTAAGGCTAATTTGATTAATACGGAAAATTACATTAATTATCTTGAGCTTTCTGATCTTAATGATAACTGCCAAAATATCTTGTTGGACCACTACGCTAAGCTTTCTACTATGCAATGTCAGTGTAACATCAAGTGGGCTCAGAGGGCTAAATTATTGTGGATTAAAGATGGCGATAGAAACACTCATTTTTGCATTCCATCTCTCGACATTTGCTCGCACAATAACTATATTTCTCAAATCAAAGTTTTAAATGGCAATGTTTATAGTGATCCAGTTGATATCGAACATGCTTTCATCAACTTTTTTCATAACCTTTGGAAAGCCCCCTCCAATGTCATTCCAAATATAGAGAATGCTTTGCCTCCTGACTTACCTCGACTTTCAGATTTAGATAACATCTCTCTCATTTAGGAAGTCACTAAGGAAGAATTCTACCGTGCTCTTTCTGATCTTTCTTCAGGTAAGTCCCCTAGACTTGACGGGTTTAATGTTGAATTTTATAGGAATTTCTGGTCTATCATTGGGGATCATCTTTTCAATGATGTTCTTTACTTTTTAAAAAACTTATCTATGCCAGCTTCCTGGGGTAAAACTTGTATCGTTCTTATCCCTAAAAGAGATAACCCGAAGCTGGTTTCGGATTTTAGACCAATTTCCCTTTGCAATGTTTGCTTCAAAATCATTTCAAAAATTCTTGCTAATCGTTTATATAAGGTTATTCCTTATCTTACTGGTTGTGAACAAGTGGGTTTTGTGGCTGGCCGTTGCTCCTTCGATAATATAATCACTATGCAAGAGGTTGCTCATTCTGTTGAAAATGATACAGTTATCCCCTCTGAGATGATTATTAAATTTGATATTGAAAAAGCATACGATACATTAGATTGGAGTGCAATTCTTGCCATTCTCTCTAAGATGAATTTTCATCCAACTTGGATCTCTTAGATTTCTACCTGTCTTTAGTTTAACTCATTCTCTTTTCTTATTAATGGGGTCTCGACTCCTTGGTTCACGTCCACTCATTGAGTTCACTAAGGAGATCCGATCTCTTCTTATCTCTTTATTCTGGTCTCTCAAACCCTCACTACTATGCTTAATTTTGGGTTACAGAATGATTTGATTCCTGGTTTTAATCTTAGATTAAGTAACAACTTCAATCATCTTATGTATGCTGATGATTTGATCCTAGTTTCTCAAGCAACTCGCAGGGCCACTAGAAATATTCATCTTTGCATGACAATTTATTCTAAATTGACTGGGCAGTGTCCAAATTATTCTAAATCTCAAATTTTGTTCCCTTCCTGGTTTAACAAACATGTTATTAAAAGTATACGCTTGATTTTATACCTCAATCAAGCTTTTTTACCATTTAAATAACTCGGTGTTTTAATTTCTCCCATACGGCTTAATGTTCAAGTTTTTCAGTCTATGGTCGAAAAAGTTAAGCGTATCACTTCTAAATGGGTCAATTTTCATCTTTCATAAGCTGCTAAAAGGATTCTTATTAACTCTACTCTTTTATCTATCCCCGTCTATACGCTCTCAGCCTATCCTCTTTCGGATTCCATTCTCTCTGAAATTTCCAAAGTTGTTAGAAATTTTTTCTAGAGTAGGAATGGTAATGGAAAGGGCATCCATAACGTGAGTTGGAAAACATTATTGATAGGTAAGTCTGAAGGGGGCTTGGGTATCAAGGACCTTACACTTGCTAAACATTCGCTCATAGCCAAGCACATTTTCAAATATTTGAATAATGACAATACTCTTTAGGTAGAAATTTTAAATATTAAGTATGGGAGAATCAATTTCTGCCATGATAGCCTTCCTGCTAAATGTTCCTGGTTCTTTAGGGGTTTATGCTATTCAGCTAATTTTATTAAGCATCATTGTAAAATTAATTCTGTTAATCCTGATATTACTTCATTCCTATGGGATCCTTGGATTTATGATATTCCTGTTGCTCTCAAGCCCACATACATCAATATGAATGTCGATTTTGCTCATATTAATATCAATGACTTGATCATGGACGATCATTGGGATCACAATGAACTTTCCAATATTTTTGGAGTCTTGCCAGATAACTTTACTTCCAATCTAATTTCAACTGGGCATGACTCTAATAATCACTGGGTTTGGTTGCCTAGAACCAATTGTAATAGAATCTCTTCAGCTGTTTATCATCATTTTAACAAGCAATCTCTCTTTACTGATAATTGGGTCGGCTGGAATGTAATCTGGCATATTCCAGTCGCCCCCCCGTGTGAAGCATTTATTTGGATGTGTCTTAAAGGTCGTCTTTCTTCGCAACTTAAACCTCGGTCCTGATCGGCCTTGCATTTTAAGTGTTCTTCACCGTGAAACAATCAATCATTTATTCAGCAACTGTGACAGGGCTCAATTTGTCTGGAACCAAATTAATCTCAAGGAAAACTTGGCCATATCCTTTCAAGATGATTTTCATTTAGGTTCTTGGATCATTGCTTATCAGAATTCTAAATATACTCTTGCAATCATTGCAACAAGTGCCTGGTTCATATGGATTTGTTGCTGTAATTTTATTTTTAAAAATGTTCGACCAAATCTCTCTGTTGTTGTGCTCAAAGCCGTCGCTGATGTTCAGGATTACGCCAACAGCCTTTCTGATCTTATCGGCAAAAAATTAAATTTAACTAACTTTTCCAGTGCTAATGATCCATTCCTTTTTACCCATGCAACATCCAATCATACTCTCCAGGTAAGATCCATTGATTTTTGCTCTTGAAGTTGCTCTGCAGATTCCTCTAGAACACCATCTTGTAATCAAACGCATTTTTTGCGCTCATCAAGGCGTCTTGAATACTATTCAGTGCCCTGATTCCATGCTTTCTTGGCGCTTTCATCATCAAATCAGTAACTTGAAATTTCTCCTGGACATGTGCCAACGAGTCCGTGCATTTAGGCTATTCCTTTCTCCTGGATTAGGCCCGCCATCAATCTTGCTTCGCTGGGATTTTGTCATCACCATCTCAACCTCTCCCTCTATGGTCGGGATCTTCCTCGATGGGTTATGCGATCGTTTAATAGTCATGGATTTACTTTTTGATTGTTTTGATTATCTGTTCTTTTCTTTCCAGCTTTGTTAGGCATTTCTTAGTTTGCTTAGTTTTTATTTCTTCAATAAATTTAGCTTCTCAGTTGAGAACTTCTTTAAAAAAAAAAAAACTAATTAACCAGGAATCGACTGTTAGAATGTTATCATAGCACTCTTCATCCAATGTGGTAATTCCACTTCTGACTTTAGAATTGATTCTCTAAAAGAATCGACTGTTGCAACCTTCATTCACCATAGCAGCAACAAAATTGGAGCCAATCTTTCTCTCATGCCATCAATTGTGGAAATTCTAACAATTTTTGTTGGCACAATTCTGATAATCAAATAGTGCAATGCAATAATCTGAAACTATGCCCACATTGCTAAAGCTTGTAGCTCTCGTTTTCATAATGCTTAAGAAACCCATGCCCATCTTGCTACTTGTCAGTCTTCTCCTTCTACTGACGAGGTAATGGATAACGGGGCTTCAAATCATGTAACCTTTAACACCCAAAATCTTCAGTATACTAGGACTATTGATATTGTTGTTGGCAAAGGTGATGGTAATTGTAACATTCACACTGGACATGCTACTCGTCCTTCTTTATCCTCTCTTTCTTTTATTCTTAATAATATCTTTTGTCCAATATCAACCCATCGCAACCTTATTTTAGTTTATTAATTTTTCTCACCAAACAAAACCTTTGATAAATTCTATCCCATTTTCTTTGTTGTGAAGGTTTTAAGAATAAGGCACCTTTTGAGACCCGAGTTAGAGGTTACACTAATGGAAAAGATCTCACTTTGCATATGCCACCTTGCTTCTACTACCTTTTCTCATTCTTCTATAACATTTTAGTACTGCCATCTTGGTCATTTTTATCTATGTATCCAAATTTTTATTACACAAGCTCACGTATCTATTATTTTTCGTTTTTTGTATTTTAACAAGCTTGATCATTAAGAAACTTTGGCACACAAAAGACTCACTAAGCCAATGGCATGTCGTGGCGCACATTTAGCGCGCATGACCTTGTCCAAGTCACCATGATCGCCAAACACCTTGATAACATCTACATCTCCAACTGGCAATGCTCGTCCACCCACACCACCACCAACGAGCCTGGCCCTAACCTCACCGACTACCTCTACGACACCGTCCCTAATAAGGTCGAACACCTCTTATTTGCCCAACAGTACCACGACCGCAAGCAACACAAGGCTTGCATGAACATGACTCGCAAGGAACACGGTCGAACACCTTATGTAGATTACTTGAAGCCCATCATTGGCGCCAGTGACACCGGCTTCGGTGGTGCCACTACCACTGTGAAGCTCTGTTAGCTGTTTGTTGTGCCTGGTGTCGCCGTTTGTTGTGCCTGGTGTCGCCGGCATCCACATTGAGGACCAGTCCTCAGTGATTAAGAAGTGCGGTCTTGGTCTCTATGAGTGAACACATCAACAGGTTTGTGGCTGCGCGGCTTCAGTTCAATGTCATGGAAATTTTTACTCAATAAAGTACTTGCTTAAGCGTGAAGCTGTCATGACCTTCCTTGAAATTGCTTGTCCGCATTAATAAAAAAAAAATATATATAATTTTATAAAAATCTAGGAATTTAGAAGGGCAGATAGGTAAATAAGTATCATTCTCCCAGCAGCATTTTCCTTCCTCCCTTCAGGTAATTTAAGAAACACACAGATCACAACAAGAGTAAAATATTAAAAAAA